>NC_079540.1:6646190-6770206 GCF_003711565.1 Takifugu flavidus
AGTGAAGGTGGACGTGGAGGCAACGCTGCCACAGTCAAACAGGGACGCAGCAACAGTAACAAACGCAGCACAGGTTCTATGGAAGGAGGCTCCACACGGCTGTGCACGCACACATGCTTCCACTGTATTAGAAATGATGACTTTGGAACTTTAAACACGTTTCTTGACCTTTTCAAAGGTCAGAGGCTTTCTTTAAATGTTTGGTTACCTGAACTTTACAATAAATGAGTGAAAACATAGAAATCAAATCACACTTTGATCAATGCGGACAGCGTTGTTTAAAAGCACCGAACGTGAGCCCTCACGTGCGCGCCTGTGCAGAACTGCTCATCGTGCAGCTCATTAGTACTCCAGCAGGGTCTGCAGGCCATTGATGTAGAAATCCTTCATTACTGTGCAAACGTGCAGATCAATGTACAGCTGCCTATAAATAGAGCTGCTCCTGTATTGGATTTCCCTGGCAAAAAGCTAAAAATAGATCGAGGGGCAAGGAAAGAGGGGTGAGAGGGACCCCAGAGGAATAAGACCAATGCAGCAGGATGGAGAGGAGGAGGAGGAGGAGGAAGAGGCGGATCTATATGGACCCTGCAGTCATACCAGTTCTATATGTTCTATATGATGACTGGACCAGCTCAGAGATGAGTTGATTTGTGACCTGCCTGATGCTGCAGCTGTTATTATGCGTTAGATCTTCAGCAGCACTGCGCTGGCGAGCTTGAGCTTCAGTGTCTGCAGCCTCAGGCAGCAGTTGCAGCTTTCTGTGTCCACAGAGGCAGCTTCATTGCCCCTTCCACCCCCCCATGTTCACCATCCCAGGGGGGTCTGGACCACTTTACTGGCCAGTGCACCTTTCTAGCTGCCTGAGAATGTGCTGATTTTAAGAGCTTATGTGTGAATTCCCCACAAGCCCCGCCCCTTTCTGCCATACTTCTCGGTTTCGAGGCTCCCCCCTCACCGTTATTCACCTTGGCCACGTCTCATTTCGGCTGGACTGGATCAATAACTCTATTGATTGTGAATGACCATCCCCTCTGAGCCAGCGTGGCGTTCTCAGAAATCCCCCCTAAATTCATTAATACTCCGGCTTTAAAATGCGCTCCTACACCTTTGATGGGATGTTTGTATCGATTTTTGTGATATTTACTCTCAGCAGAACCTTTTCCAGAAGGTGAGATGGGTCAGATGCCCACCCACTCTCATTCTCACCAAATCCATCAGTACTTTTAGAAGTGGACTGACGCCCGACGAAGATACCCTCCTCTGTTCCTCCACCCCAACCAGGACACTTGGAGCTGCTGACAGGTCGATCTAGTGGATCGCCTGAGAAAGGTCCTGCTTTCCCCCCCTCGGTGCTAGTTGAATTACGAGTCCATCCTCTCCTTTCTGATTGGTTCTGTCTGTGGGTAACAGCAGCAAGGGGTCGTCGTCGCGGCGACGTCAGCAATAGCGGAGCTTCAGATTGAGGTCAGGTCAATGTGGCGGTTAGAAACCGTCCAACCGACGGTTGCATTGCTGCTCATTTTTGATTCCCCTGATGTGCAGCAGCAGTTTGAGTCAGGACCAGTTGGCCTGACTTGAGACTAACCAGTAAATAGGCCACGTGCTCCCTCGCCACCACCGCGTTGATGCTTATGAGTCACACATGAGCCCATAAAAATCAGGAGGTCCCTTAACCCGTCACCACGTCCTCATTAGACCCGTTTTACGCTGAACTCTGCTCACAACAGCCTTCACAGGCTCCTGAAATCCTCCATGGAGGCCAATGACGCCTTGCCGAGACACCAAGACCCACCTGAAGTGCTCCTTTGTGGGAAGATGGATCGGGTCGGAACGCGTGAAACGAGGCCAGCGGCTGCGAAGCGTCGCCGTCGTCCGAGGGACGAGATTAGCGTCCACTCTCTACCCTATAGAAAGCACGTGTCACACATCGGCTCGCGTCAGGCTCTCGCTACACTCGCGGGGAAGGAGAGATTTCAGCTGCTGTAGATCTTTCCTGGTGCGGCAGCTCAAGGAATTCAAGCCTAACGCAGATAAAATATTCACCATTTGATCTAAAGAAAGCAGAAAATCCAAAAATCCTCGGCTTTGGTCTCTGCTGCTGCTGCTGCTGCCATTTAAAACAAGTATTTGAGTGGTTTCATCTCCAGAACTGCTCAAATTTAAAGCATAGAGAATACAGAAAAACCCCAAACAGCCTGTTTGCTGAGTATTTTGTGGTGATTGTTCTGAATTGGCTCTTATTGGCTGTTGGTATCTGTGCATTAAAAACCTGTAATAAATTCATCTGTTCTCTTATCTCCAATAAAACACAACAACAAATTAACCAGATTTAAGTTTGTCTGGTCTAAAAACTGGAACCGTGTGTGTGAAGTTGGCAGGTGGGATGAATTCTCTTGTCTCACAGAGAGAGAGAGAGAGAGAGAGAGAGAGAGACATACACACTGTGTGAATCACAGGGCAACACAGCCTACTGTACCCGTCTGTGGCTCGCCAGGGGCTCATGAGGCCATTCAGCCATGAAAAGTGTGTGGAGGCATCTCACTCACACACACACACACACACACACACACACACACACACACACACACACACACACAAAATCTCATGCAAGTGCAGGGAGACACATGCACATAATATTTTTGTCTTGCATAAGAAAACATGTGACATCTTACCCCCACCCCCCTACACACACGTGCACACACACACACACACACACACACACACACACACACACACACACACACACAAACACACACACAAACTTCAAATGTTAGTACAGTTTTTCTCATTAACACTGAGTTTGTTGGTTAAGAGAGAAGATTTAAGCTCATGTTTTATTTGCATGGCTGACCCACTATAACCAGTCCATTTGTCCTCTCTGTCCCAGTAGGACCAGTCCATTCACAGTCCATTCTGTGATGTCAGCATTGGGGTTGTACTGGAGCCTGTTCTCCCTCTAAGGTGGTAATAACTTAAAGCCACTTTTCTTGTGACTTGCAGGTCGTGTGAGAGATCAAAGATGACCCAAGTGCTGCTGTTCTCGCACTGAATTCATGTTCACCCCGACAAATAGTTCCTCTCAGGGTTTCGATGCGGGCACTTTCAATCGGGACTAATCTGTGAAATGAGACAACTCTAATTTTGCAGGAGACGCACAAAGTGGGGCGCAAAACACCTCAGCGGTGCGTGCACACGCTGAGCTCATTAATGACTTGGGTGCGTCTAATTGTTGCTGCGTGTTTGAATCGGTCACGCTGTCATTTCTGTCCTCAATACCGGCCAGCACGCTCCTGTCACGGCTCTAGTTGTGCGTGCGTGTGTTTGTGCGTGCGCGTCTTCTTCTCCCTCTAGCCTGTAACCCCCCCCCCCCCCACACACACACACACACACACAACACACACACACACCAGTCCCACCTCCCCTTTGCCCAAACTACAGTAAAACCCATTCAAACGATTCTCCGCAGTGCTGGAAGAGCGGAGCGAAGAAGAGAGGCAGAGGAGGCAGGAGGAGAGAGAGGAGGAGAACAGAGGAGCAAGCACGGCGCGTGTGCGTGGAGAGGGAGCGAGGGAGGGAGCTGGGGGTTAGGGGAAAACTGCAAATTTGGTGGCCAGTGTTCCCAGTGCACACAGAGCTCAGCAGCGTCCGAGCAGCTCTCTGCCCTGCAGGGTGAGTAAAGCTTCTGCTGCCTTATCTTCTCCAGACCCTCCATCCTTCCAGCGCATCCCTCCATCCTTCCAGCACACCCCTCCATCCTTCCAGCGCACCCCTCCATCCTTCCAGCGCACCCCTCCATCCTTCCAGCGCACCCCTCCATCCTTCCACTTGCCCTCGTGTGTTCCACAGACACTCCTCAGACTCCTCGGACTTGTTTGAGGTTGAGCTCCGCTGTTCGGCCGCGCACGTCAGGACTTCTGGGTTTTTGGCGTCGGGGGTGAGAACTGACGCTCGCGCTCGTGACTGTCAACGCGGCTCATTTCAGTCTCTTTCTGTCATTTTCACACGTTGTGTAAGCCGGAGAGCCGATGCTCTGCTCCGCTCCGCTCCGCGCGGGCATGTGCGCGGACGTGCAGCAGCTCACAGGAATGCTGCGCAGCGGTCAGTGCGGCGCAATCGGAGCGATGCGCACGGCTCTAACGTCGCACAGTCAGCCCAGAGAGAGGCGTGTGTGCGTGCGTGTGTGAAACAACTCCTGGCGCGTTGTTGGGGAAACCCATCCTTTGATTGTGTTCCAGCAGAATGCAGCACTTCTTCCTGAGTCCGTAGCTCAGACGAATGCGTGTGAATCTCGTGCGTTAGAGGCGGAAGGAGGCAGGATGGAAAGACGACAGGAGACAGACTTTTGGTGGTTTGTTTCCTGTCTCCATTACAGCTCGCTTCTTTGCAAGATAAGCCGAAGGTCAAAGAAGTTCCAGACACAGAATCATTTTATATGTGAAATATATGAAAATCAGCAAAAGGGAAGCTTCTTTACGGATGGAGAGACGACACAGACCATCGTTGCTAAGGTTTCCACTCCATCAGCTCTGAAGGCTTCACTATCTACCAGAACGCTCACTTGACCATCAGCTGGTGTTAACACTGAATCAGACAACCAATCAGAGGCGAGAGCCTCGGACCAGCAGAGATGACCCACACTCAAATTTCTCTGAATATTTGGGAGAAGGATGAGGAAAAAATATGTGAACACCTAAACAAAGCAGAGGACTCTTTCAGTATTTTCTAATTCTTCAATTTTAGCTTTTAGAACACACTGGTGAAAACATTGGGTCATCATTTCCTCTCAGAAGAGCAGGTCTGCGGTCAAAACTCTATAAATAACCCCTGTGATTGTAAATTCCTTCACAGCATGTTTTACCCAGAATGCTGCGCTCTGATTGGCCGCCCAGTAGATCTGAGATATTGTGCTGCTAAACGTCTGGTTGAAGGAGGCAAGCTCCTCCACACAGCCTGACAGGACCGAGCAGACGTGTGCTGGACCTAAGTCACGTCTCCACTGGTGATTTTGGACACATCCTCTCAGGTCGAAGAAGCCAAAAAAGGGAAAATGGCAGCCGAGCAGAAAAGTGGAGTCTTTTTATCTGGTGGGCAGGAATTTCAGACGGCTGCTGGTTTTATTTTTAGCCTTTGTGTGATGGAGTGTTAAGGTCAACCCTTCCTTTGGCCAAAGTCAAATATGACCCCAAATTACACAATTGAGTCCACTGTGTGAAGGTGAATGTGTGTGTGTGCACGTGGTTGGTTTACATACATTTTTGAGCCAAGGTCTTTCCCCGTGAGCCCCTTCTTTTCTCTCTGCTTCCATCTCTGCTTCCATCTCTCTATCTCTGCTATCTGCTGCAGACCTCCCTTCGTTTTCGCCTGCGTGTGTGTTTTCATGGCCGCCACATAAGCTAATTATCTTTATCAGTCCGGCAGCGGCGCCACAGACGGCAGGACGAGGGTCTGTTTCATGGTATTAAGCTCCGCTTTGAGAAATGAGAATCTTCTGTCTGCTTCTGGGAACACGAATGTGCTTGTGCTTCCTGGATTATTTCATTTGCTATCAGATTTGTGTTTTATTATGCATGTAACTCTGCTCTGCCTCTGCTTTACTTACCCCTGCCTCCTTCCCTTCGTCATCTCCTCTTCCTCGTTATCCGTTCTTCCCACCTTTAAATATTCATCCATTTCCTGCCAGTTGGCTCAAGTCCCTCACTGCTGACAGAGGGACATATTGCCTTCTCGTCAGAGAACAATCCCCCCCCCAACACTGGAAAGCTGACCTGAGAAGGCGCCATCTGTGGAGCCCCGCCCGGCACCGTGGGACGTGTAGTTTGGTGTTGCTCAGCAGTTGCTTTCCTTTGCTCCTGACCCTTCGCTGATGGTGGCACTTCTGTGTCTTTTTCATCCAAATCACCTGCAGTTCTTTCTTTATTTTGCCAGTTCTTAATTTCAGGGGCGACAATTTTCCATGTAAAAGTAGAAAATGAGCTAAAATATGAAGATTGATCGTGGAGCCGTGACTAAGGCCTCATTACTTATTGATCAGCTGGCTGCAGTAGAGCGGAGACCTGCCTACTGACATTAATACGTGTTTTTACAGACACGTTCGGACTCCAACATGTTAATAATGAAGCCCCATTAGTCAGGGTAGAGCCGAGGCTTCTCCGGGTTCCTCCAGGATTCCACCAGACAAGAGTTACGAAAAGATCATCAGGCATCAGAACTATGTTAGTACAGCAGGGTGAGACACAGGACAGAGAGCCGAGATCCACAGGTCATCATTGTCCAGACACGTCCTGCATGTTCTCCACCGGTTCCTCAGCAGTATTTCCATGTGTGATTTTTTAGGCCGGGGGTGCAGGTCATGCTGGGGTGATGAGTCCAGATGTTTCCTGACCAGGGTCACTTACAGAGGTTCTCTTCATTTGTATGAATCCATCAGGATTCTTAATTGAGCTCTTTTTATGGCTCCAGTTTTGTCTCATTAACAGTTTCGTTATTTACCTTTTTAATTGTTCATTATGAAAAGAAGATAAAACATCTCTCTTCCTGCTGCCCGCTACTCAAATTAACTGCCTATTTTTGCGTTTGAATATACAGACTTGATTGAGTGTAATTATCGCTCCTACACTGTCAGCTCTGTTTTAATGCAATAATTAGCAACACACACACATTTATTAATTCCTCCTTTGTTGAGGATCCAAAAAAACCTTTAGGAGATTTCAACAGCATTGATAAGCTGAGGACTGTTGTTTTCAGCTTCATTCATTGTAATAAAGAAGCAAGGGCCAAATCTAAATTACATTATATGGTTTTTAGTGACCTTTGACCTCCTTCTCCCCCCTGAAGGTGACTCTCCTCCAGGGTTTAAATAACAGCTGTTTGCTGCTGGACATACACATGGTGCACGAAGAGTCACTGAAATACCCAACCTGAACATCCTGTTAAAGTCCTACAGTGACTCAAAATAAAACACCTTGTTTTTAAAAAGGGAAACCTTAAATGTGATAAAACCAGTGGTCAGTGTGGGAGCACAGACGCCAAAGCGTTGCCCAACGTGCTCTGCTCTTCTGCTGCACCGCTGTAATGAGATGGAAGAAAAACGCAGCCAAGGCGCCATCTCGAAGCTGCAGCTGGTGAAATTTTGGGGTCAGGCCTTCGTTTATGGCCTGAGGGCAGCGTTAAAAATCAAGGATTCAAAGTAGAGTCGTCCTCGTCATGCAGAAACCATGAATATTTATTAAAAAAACAGCAAGTGGGGATTTTAGTAGCTGAAATCTAATCAAACACTGCTGACGCACATTATTGTGAGGAGCTGGGACCAGTGTGACCATGGAGTGTCCTGGAAAATATATTATCACCATAAAAACATGTGGAAGTAAGAAATAAAGTTGGGGTGTGCATCAGCAAACAAACTCAGCAGCAGGACACCACCCACAACAGGAGCAAAACAGTGTTTTTGCTCAGTCCAGATTTTAGCTACAAATCCTGTAAATAGCTGTACTAAAGTGTTAAAATTATCTAAAGTTAAATCTGCATGTTAAAAACTTAACAAGCTACGGGTGCAGTACTGAATCAATCCACTAGAGGGGCGCGCAGCAATTACAGCAAGTTACCACCATGGAAAATGCGCCATGAAAAAAACGCAAATAAAGAAGTTGTATAAAAGTTGTATAAAAATAAAGGAAAGATGCAATTACATTAAGTTCTTTTTGTACCCCCTGTTCTTTTTAACTATTCTTCCTCATAGTCTTTCTCCTCATCTTCTCCATGCACAAAACTCATTTAATCTCTATTCATTACATTGTTTCACACACACACACACACACACACACACACACACCACACACACATACACACACGGTTGGATTTGCTGAGATTGCTGACAACAAATTGGCTGGGATGAGTTCTCTTTAAGTTTAAGCCTTGAGAATAGAACCACAATTCCCAGGATGCACCAACTGCTAAATTTCTTTGTGTGTGTTTTCTAAAACGTTCCAGGCAACTGACATCTATGATTCTTTTGCTAATTGGTGAGCACATTTAAACTCTCTTTGAAAATATCTAAATTGATCTGTGTAGTTTAATCTCCAGCAGCTACCAAAGCTGGTTGCCGACAACAACCAGCAGATGTTTTTACTCAAAGCGTGAATGTTCCCCAGTCATTTCGGTGACCTGACTTTTTAATGTCCTTCCTGTCGTTCCTGATGTTTGAGTTCAGGTTGAGATGACGTGTTTTGACTCAGCAGCGTCCGACAGCCCGTCTATCATCCTGACGCTGACGTCAGACAGGGAGACAAACATTCCCAGGAGCAGAAGCTGTTCCGGTGCTCCAGTGGCTCCCCAAGTTCCTAACATCTTTGGGAAGTAATCAAACTTTTGATGATTTTTGAAGGACCCCACCCCCACCCACCCACCTCTCCTCCTCCTGCTGGGCGCTATGATTCCCCACCTCCCACCTGAACACACCTGGCTGATGCATCATCTCCCCAGGTTCACCTGACCCAGGAGTCTTTGACCACGTCAGAATGTTTGACGTTTCTTTTTGACTGAATCCTCTGTGACACTGCTGGACGAGCTCTGCGGCGTTTGACTTGAGCGATGAGGTCACCGCTCTTTCCCGTCTGACAGACACTTTTCCTTTAGGCTCCTTATCTCTTCCCTCCTGATCTGGTCTGCGGAGTTCATTTTGTCCTCGGTTCGTCCCTTATCGCCCTCGCTCCTCCGCCTCGCAAACAAGACTTTAACAAGTGGCCGAGCCTCCCTCATCCTGCTGGCCTGAATGTCACTTTCTACAAGAGTCAAACAGATCAGATCATCGCTTTGGCTTCTTTCTGAACAAAGATGGTGAAATTAAGTCTGTCCAGAGAAGAATGATGTGCTATTTCTACAAAAATGTAATGTTATCATTGCATATTAAACCGAGTAGATATTAGTAAGCAACCATAACTGTGGTTATAAAGTTCTAAAATGACAGAAACACTTTTGTCATTCAGCTGTTTTGTGCTCTGTGGTTGGAGCCGAGCAGCCTGATAAATGTGACCTCCAAACCACTGTGTGTGTGTGTGTGTGTGTGTGTGTGGTGTGTGTGTGTGTGTGCGTGCGTGTGTGTGTGTGTGTGTGTCGTAACGCTGTAAAGCTGAAGCGGCGACACTGCCATCGTGTGGCAATTCAGCCAAACTGCATCTAAATTTTGTTCGTCCACTTTTACATTTTAAAATGTTTTTCCATCAGTTTTATTCAGTTAAATATGATCTCTGCTCTCCATATCTTTGGTTTTCAATCTTCTCCTTTTCCTGCTTTTGTCTTTCATCTTAAATAATCCAATTTCCAATTTGAATGAAACAAAATGTATCAACATTAAAGTTAGAATAATATTTATGTGAATTCATTTTGATTATATTATTGAATACTTAAAAAGCCAGAGAAAAAGTGTGGGGATCTTTGAATTGTTCTACTTTAGATTTATTTCATCATCTTTGCGTGATGTCTTTTAGTCTCTGTTCTGTTTTTGTCCTTTTCTGCCCAACATCGACACATATTTAATCTGAAATCGATGGACAGACGAGAGACGTTTGTCTTCACTCTCATTTTCCCACTGCTCTCATCTGCATGTGCATATTTTAAAGCACGACAGGATCAATACATGTGATCAATCTGTCCCTCTGAGCTCTCACGACGTTGTTTCTCATCGATTTCTCTCCTTTATTTTTTAATTCCCGTCTGTTCCTCTCTGCTCTTCGTCCCCAGATGAGTTCCTTCAGCACCAGAGCTTTGACGCTGCTGTCCTCAGTGTTCGGGGCCTGCGGCCTGTTGTTGGTCGGCGTTGCCGTGTCAACGGACTACTGGCTGTTGATGGAGGAGGGAATTATCCTGCAGCAGAATCAGACCACTGAGGTCAAGATGGCACTGCACTCTGGCCTGTGGAGGGTCTGCTTCATAGCAGGTGAGTGGGGGGCATCCAACCCTTCATCCATCCAACAATTTATGCATCCATCCCTCCATCAAACATCCATCCAACCAACCATCCAACCACGCATCCATTTGTCCAAACATGCATGCATCCATCCTCCATTCATCCAACCATCATTTACCCACCCATCCAACATCCATCTGACATCCATCCATCATGTCTCTCTGTGTCTCTGAGTCTCTGAGTCTCTGTGTCTGTGTCTCTGTGTCTCTGAGTCTGTGTCTCTGAGTCTCTGAGTCTCTGTGTTTGTGTCTCTGTGTCTGTGTCTCTGTGTCTCTGAGTCTGAGTCTCTGAGTCTCTGAGTCTCTGAGTCTCTGAGTCTCTGAGTCTGTGTCTCTGAGTCTCTGAGTCTCTGAGTCTCTGAGTCTCTGAGTCTCTGAGTCTCTGAGTCTCTGTGTCTGTGTCTCTGAGTCTCTGAGTCTCTGAGTCTCTGAGTCTGTGTCTCTGTGTCTCTGAGTCTCTGTGTCTCTGAGTCTGTGTCTGTGTCTCTGTGTCTCTGAGTCTCTGTGTCTCTGTGTCTCTGTGTCTCTGAGTCTCTGAGTCTCTGAGTCTCTGAGTCTCTGAGTCTCTATGTCTTGGGTCAGAGTGCTGTTGCTCTAGGGAGGCGGCCATGTTTGTGTTTCCCTGTTGTCTGACGCCTGGTACAAAAGGTCAGAGGAGGAAAACACTGGTGGCATTTGGAACGGCTGTGTGTGTGTGTGTGTGTGTGTGTGTGTGTGGTGTGGGTGTGTGTGTGTGGGTGTGTGTGTGTGTGTTGTGTGTGTGTGTGTGTGTGTGTCCTCTCTGTGCCTACACTTTGAGGTTAATCATCTTCTCTGTATTCAGCGCAGACCTGATTTCCTCCTGATGCTTTTGACCACAGTCTGTCTCTGATTCACTTTTTCTCCCTTTCACCTCCATTTTCACCATCTCTCTTTTTACTCCCTCTTGTCCTTTCGCTCATTTCCTCCATTCTTTCCACCCCTGTCTGTCACTTTCCTGTTATTTCTCTTTGATATTTATTCTCAGATGGTTTAAATAAACATGTATTTGTCCCTTTACCCTGAGGTAACTAATATTTCTTCCCTCCCTTCACTTCCTCTCTTTTCATCTTTCCGTCTCTCCCTCAGGACCAGAGAAGGGCAGATGTGTGGCGTCAGAGTATTTCACCGAGCCAGAAATAGAAATCACCACAGAAAACACGGCCAACATTCTCAGTAAGCAACAGTCTCACGTGCACACTGAAATTTCATGCAAGAAGATCCTTTAACACATTTCATTGTGTCTCCTGGGGACCAAAATGTGTGTTTCGTCAACACAAATTCAAGAGTAAACAATGATAATAAAATAAACCACAGTAATAATCATTAACGTAATTAAGCAGCAATAACCTAAGGACTAACTTCTGTAGCAGGGCTTAAATTAAAGGAGCATAAATGTGACCTCCAAACCACTGTGTGTGTGTGTGTGTGTGTGTGTGTGTGTGTGTGTGTGTGTGTGTGTGTGTGTGTGTGTGTGTGTGATTAGTCATCTAATATTTCACCAGAGTCTCTCTGTCCCTCCTGCAGAGATGGTCCGGACCGCCACGCCCTTCCCAATGGTCTCATTGCTCTTCGTCTTCACTGCCTTCGTCATCAGTAACATCGGACACATCCGGCCGCAGCGAACCATCCTGGCCTTCGTCTCCGGTATCTTCTTCATCCTGTCAGGTGTGTCAGGCAGCTTGAGCCTCAGAAGGTGGAATCAGCTGGGCTCATCGTGGGTCTGTGCTCAGAATTGAGCGTTCAGTCTGTGCTCCAGGATTTTCTCATCTCGGTTTTGATCCAATAGTTTAGAGTTAAATTTGTAGCAATGCATCCTGGGAGGTTTACCCCAACGCTGAGCTGTGGCAGAATCTGTGGAGAACAGATACATTTGCTGGTGCTCAACATGTTCCTGTCAGAACTGAGCTCCATCCAGTGAATAAGTCAGGAAAAGGAACTTTTTATCACGCTTTTCTCAACCCCTTTAAATTCAGCACTCATCTGCTGCCGGCAGATAAAAAGTCCTTTTAAATTCAATCAGAGATTTAAAATTGAAGTCTCACTCTGTGGCATTCCCGGGTGACCGTCCTTGTCTGCGGCTTCTTTCTGCACTTTGGAGAAAGTCTTTTTAGGATATTCGTTAATGTGCTGCAGCTGTATTCAGTAACTGAGATATTTTCGTGATTAAGTCACAACCACATCACTGTGTAACTGCTTTTTGTCAACCCTGTCACCATGACAACATGACCACTGGTGAGAGTGAGAGAAGATCTTTTGTCCAGCCTGAAACGAGAATGTCTTTTTTTTGAGAAATTGTTCAATAAATCCATCATAAACCATCAAATACTGAGGTAATCTATGGGCCCCTATGGGACCAAACTCAGCCGTTAGGTGTCTGTTAAGTCTGTTAGGTGTCTGTAGTCTGTTAGGTGTCCTGTTGTCTCCAGCATCAGTGTCTGCTGACAAGACTGCAGCATAAATATTAAGATCTTCGGTCTCTGTTTTTTTTTTTATCGTCAAAAGAGACGCAGCAGCAGACTGCAGCAGAGGGGGGAAGCAAACTCGTTAAAAGTCAAACTTCCTGAGGGGCTTTAATGATGAAGAGTCAGTTTGGAGGAAGGTGGACTCTTCTTACCTGTTTCCAAATGGCAGCTTGTCAGTCGTATCTTTGATCTTGTTGCTGACTCCACAGAGAAGGAGATTTAATTCCTGATAATTGCTGAGGAAGCTGAAGGGGAGGGCTGGAGAGCCAGCTTCTACTAAAGCAGCTGGTCAGACAGTCAAACCGTCAGAGTTTATTGTCGTCTGACAGTTCAGTCAGTGTGTAATGAGGAGTCTCAGTGTTCTCACAGTCAGAGCTTTAATCTGAAACGTCTGAAGATCTGGACACAAACTGTCAGGAAGTAATGAATGAGCTCTTTGATCAGGTCTTCTCATAGAGGTTTCTGCAAGTTTATTAACTTTAAATGAGGTTTTATATCTAAACTCACAAAATTATTGATTCTAAAGCCGTTTTGGACAGTTAAAAGCTTCTTCAGTTCCCGAGGACCGTTCTGATGGAGAACAGGATCTCTCTCTCTCTCTCTATCTCTGTCTCTCTCTCTCTCTCTCACACACACACACACACACACACACACACACACACCTGCTGTGAGAAAAACCTTGAAAGAAACATTCACCTCATCTGAGGTCTGAGCGTCTGTTGACTTCTGTGTATTTGACCTGTTTCAGTGGACCCGAGTCCATAAGGGTAAAGGTCAGAATCATATTAGTGTGTCGATCGATCCAGAATCCACATTTTAAAGTTATCATTCCAGACTTAAACCAAAATCACTAAATGTCAGCAAAATATCAGAGAATCGTGTGGGCAAACAGGGTGACATCACCTCCTCGCCTCACCACAGGACAGCTGACGGTTCTGCTGAGTACAGGCCCGGCATTTCGCTGATGATGGGCTTTATTTAGACCTGGTTGGACTCAGGATGGGATGACATCACCTCCATCGTGTTTTGTTTTTGTGTGAGGGAGCTTTACCTCACAGATGCTAGCTTAGCATGGTGGACTGCTGACTGGACGGTTGGGCGGACGTGACAACCGATGTGTCATAGAGAAGTCATCCAAGACAAAATTAATACAAATGCAAACATGTGCTGTGAACATATGAAGAGAGAGGGGGGGGGGGGGGGGAGAGAGAGAGAGAGATCAGTTTTCTTAGTTTATTATTAATATTTGAGTCATCTGAATTTAACCAAAATACACAGAAACTTTGCCACAGGTTTATTATACCCCAAAGCTCTGGGGTAAAGCAAGGCCTCTACTAGTCTCTGTAAATGTTAGTTTATGCAGCAATATTAATAGTTCTAAATACACAATATGATTCTGTTGCTTTTACATTTGAATCTGAACAATATATTTTGTTCTGTTTTGTTACAGGTATTACATTATAGTTTTAATTTAGCTTTAATTTTTGTTTTCAATTTATTTTGCAGAAATGCGTGAATGTGTGTGTGAGTAGATGCGTTGGTTTCATCACACACACACTTTCAAGCGGTTGAAATTATTGGTCGCAACAGCTCTCTCTAGTGGCCAATTGTTGCAATTGCATCTTTGTTGTATTCCTGTAATCTGTTTTCCCTCCAAATTACATAAAAACACTGACTCATGAAATCAAGAGTAAAATGCATTTTTTGATATTTTTTAAGTGTTTTTCTGAAATAGAGTCTGAGAGTATTACGGTGGCAGACAGGAGTCAACACGCTACAATCGGCCAAACACTTCAAACACAAGAGTGATAAATAAACAAACAAAGCAGAAGAACACAAGGGAAAATGTTGAAATCACACAAACTAAGTTGGAGCCAAAACTCACGAACAATTGTGAAAAGGAAAATGCTGCAAATGTGAAAACACCGACAGTAAAGTCAGGTTAAAGCGTAGTTACGTAGCTAGAAACCTTGATATCCGAGAGTTTTTATTTATCTCTAAATATTATTACAGTGTGTTTTAGTATTTGCAGCATCTTTCCCATTTTTTTGTAGGTTTGTATTTATTGCTCCTGCTTAGTTCTGTGATTGTCACATTCTTCTCTTGTGGTGTTTTTCTTATTGCATCTTTTCTACATTTGCAGCTTTTCGCCGTTTGTGCTGCGTTTTCTCTTTTGCAGCCCGTTTGCTCCTGTCGGACACCATAAACTACAGTCAGAATTCCTTTGTTTGAAATGAGTTTCGCACATCTGAGATATACTTTAGCATTATGATAGAGGAGTTTAAACAGTGTTATGTTCAACATTTTCCTAAACGAATCCAAGGATGCAATATTAAACATTCCCCTTATATGCTGTCTTTCTTAATATCGTCTCAGTGTGGACACTAAAATTCCATTCTAGGACAAAATCTTGTGTGATTCACATGCTCGTAGGCTTTAATGTTCACAAATGACACAGCTATAAATACAAAGCAGCAGCTGCAGACTAATGCTGCGGGAGCCGTGTCATCCCGTCCACACAGCAGACGTCTGTAGCCCGGATGGTTAATGATAACGTGTCCTCCTCGTGCTCCAAATAAGCCCAGAGAACCCCAACAACTGGCTGCAGTTAGGAGATAACCAGCCTCCACATTCACAATAATGGGACGTATTATCGCTCCCAGTTTACGCCGCTTCTCCAGTCACTTATTGATGCAGTTCAGACATTTGACCGCCTTCTTTTCTCTCATGTTACAACATGTTTTGTGTTTTTGATGGAGAAGAAAAATGTTTGAGCGGAGATGATCTGCAGATGAGACAAGAGGTGAACCAAGAAATGACACTGTGTGTGTGTGTGTGTGTGTGTGTGTGTGTGTGTGTGTGTGTGTGTGTGTGTGTGTGTGTGTGTGTGTTGTGTGTGTGTGTGTGTGCAGGTCTCAGTCTGGTCGTTGGTCTGGTCTTGTACATCTCCAGTATTAATGATGAGGTGATGAACCGACCCCGGGAGCCCGAGCAGTTCTTCCACTATCGCTACGGCTGGTCCTTCGCCTTCGCTGCGTCCTCCTTCCTGCTGAAAGAGGTGCTCACACTCACACATACATGCACACACACACATGCACGTGAGCTTTAAGAAGTGTGTGTGGTGTGCAGGACCTTGTCATTCTTGCATAAATATTCATAGATGTTAATGGCTTGAATAGTTGAGGGCAGCTGCTCTGCAGCTTCATATTCATCAGAATATGTGTGTGTGTGTGTGAGAGTGTGTGAGTGTGTGTGTGTGTGGTGTGTGTGTGTGAGAGTGTGTGAGTGTGTGTGTGTGTGTGTGTGTTGTGTGTGTGTGTGTTGTGTGTGTGTGTGTGTGTGAGGAGGGTCTGCAGCTCTGTCTCTGTTCTCTGCTTTCTTTCATCTCGTCCTCTCTTTCTCTGTATGTCCTCTCCCTCATTATTTCCAACACCTCCTCTCTGCCTCCCATTCCCCTCTCTAATCCTCCCCCCCTTACCTGCTCTCCCTCCCAACATGTCTCCTCTCTCTCCTCTCCACTCTCTCGTCTCCTCTCTCATCTCCTCTCTCGTCTCCTCTCCCTCCTCCTCTCTCATCTCTCTCTCCTCTCCCCTCCCTCCTCTCTCATCTCCTCTCTCGTCTCCTCTCCCTCCTCTCTGATCTCCTCTCTCGTCTCCCCTCCCTCCTCTCTCTCATCTCCTCTCTCGTCTCCTCTCCCTCTTCTCTCATCTCCTCTCTCCTCTCCTCCTCTCCCTCTTCTCTCATCTCCTCTCCTCTCCTCTCCCCTCCCTCCTCTCTCATCTTCTCTCTCCTCTCCCCTCCCTCTTCTCTCATCTCCTCTCTCGTCTCCTCTCCTCTCTCTCTCCTCTCTCCTCTCTCTCCTCTCCTCTCCCTCCTCTCTCATCTCTCTCTCGTCTCCTCTCGCTCCTCTCTCATCTCCTCTCTCGTCTCCTCTCCTCCTCTCCTCTCTCATCTCCTCTCCTCGTCTCCTCTCCCTCCTCTCTGATCTCCTCTCTCTCGTCTCCTCTCCCTCCTCTCTGATCTTCTCTCTCGTCTCCCCTCCCTCCTCTCTCATCTCCTCTCTCCTCTCCCCTCCCTCCTCTCTCATCTCCTCTCTTGTCTCCTCTCGCTCCTCTCTCATCTCCTCTCTCGTCTCCTCTCCCTCCTCTTTCATTTCCTCCTTCCTCTGCTCCTCTGCATCACATTTCTCCATCTATACCAGCATCCTAAGGTCTGCTTGTCGTGCTGAGCTGTGAGCGCTGAGCAGATGCATGAAAACGTCTCGTCCTATTTGTCAGCACTTTGTAAAATGCCTGTGTTCCGCTGTGCTAATGGTGCAGCTCAGGGAGACGAGGGTGGTTGATTCTGCTGTTGTTGTTTGGGGGGTTTTTGCATCCGGGAAAATTGCGCAGCTCATTTTGATTCCCTTCGGTGACAGGGATTAAATTTGCATGGCTGGAAATAGACGAGTCTGTTTTCTCCGCATGCAGATTTCTGTTTCTGTTTTTATGGCCGTGCTCTGATGTGTGTCACACCCAGCTTATTTGCTCACAGCCTATTTGAATTTTTTACAGAGGGGTAAAAACATTAAATCTTCAGATAAATATTAAATCCGTCAGAGTGGCCGTCGGGGAATCCATCATTCATTTGTCTCCAAAGCTCATGGGAAGGCAGTAAATTCATAATTGTGACCTTTCACCTTCATCGTGAGGATTAACCGCATTATGTTTCATTTCACCATAGTGCTGCGCCGCACCGCCAGCAGGATCTGTGAGTTTAGCAAAGAGAATTTTAACACCATTTTTTAATCTGACGAGCCCTCACATGGAAACCTGATGGCGCTTGTGTGAAGCCTCCGGCAGCATCAGTCAGGTTAATTATTCCATTAGGTGGGAGTGAGAACATGATGGAATATGTTGGGTTTACTGTTAAAATCCTGCTTCACTGTTAACATGTTTGAGCACACCGCTGTTTAAATTCTTGGATTTTATTAAAATGTTAATAATTTGAATAGCATCTGATTGCTATTAAAATCTTGTGTTAAATTCCACCTTTGATCATCAGGGTGACGTCTGCATGCTTTTGAAGCACGCAGCTCCAGTTTTGGGTGCAAGTGTTGCCGTTATCTTCATGCTTCCGGGCGTGTCTCCCTCAGGGTGCAGGAGTGATGTCGGTCTACCTCTTCATGAAACGTTACGCCGAGGAGGAGCTGTACAGGCCTCACCCCGCCCTCTACCGCCCCCGCATGTCCAACTGCAGCGACTACAGTGGCCAGTTCCTCCATCCAGACTCCTGGCCTCCCCCGCAGAGGGGCCGGAGCGCCTCTGAAGTTTCCTCTGACATCTCCATCCAGCTCACCCAGACGCCACAGCAGCCCCCACCCAAAGGGGGAAGCAGTTGCCAGGAGACACCCACGTCGTCTGGGCCTTCGTCAGCAGCCAGCTACCAGCTTCATCCAGCCTCCTCCTCCTCCACCTCCTCCTCTTACCCCCATCCCTTCCACCTGGCTGCCACCTCCACCTTACCAAGAGCAGCCCACCCTCACCCCCACCTGAGTGGGCCCCCTTCCCAGTCTCTGCCCATGGTGGCGCCGCCCTCAGCCAAGCCTCCACCACACTATCACACGCACATGCGAATGAGCGCCTCACCATGCTAGAAAGGGAATCCACGTCTGAAGGGGGCTGAGGGCGGCTCTATTCAAACTCACACACACACACATGCACATGCACATGCACATGCACATATACATGCACACAGAGCATCCAATGTGGGAGGAAGGATGCTGCAGACAGGATGAAGGGGTATGCAGGGAAGAAAAAGGACAGAAGAGTAAAGGATTGGGGGGTGATGAAGGGATGACGCACTGCTGAGGGTGAGTCCTAGAAGGAGACGAACACCGCTGAACAGTGGGAGAGACCTGGGAGGAGAGGGGGGACGTGGCGACTCGTAGCAACAAGACATTCATGGGGTTTCTGACGGGTACATTCATCATCGCCACAAGCAGACGTGTGAAGTAGCACAGGAAACAGGAAACTGATTCATTCTGAACGGCCGTCCATTCACAACAGCAACAAAGTTACAGCATATCTGGGATCATCATCTGACACGAGGGGGTTCAGGTTGGATTAATCGCCCCTGCTGTGTCTGTTTTTGCAACTATTTGATCTGAAATAAGACAGCGTATTTTCTGCTGGGAGAGACTCTGTAGGTAAATAAAGTCATTTATTCTATTAGTCTGTATATGCTAACCTTAAGATGCTCTGTTGCATCAATTTCAAGCTTGTTACCTATGACGTGTTCTTTTTTCCACCCTGTGTGCTGTTGAAGTTTCCTGTTTGTGTGTCTTGTTGGTTTCCTATAGTCTATACGTTAAAGAGGCTTCTGTTATTCAAACACTGCTGAAGTGTTGCAGTTAAATGTCACATTTTTTAAAAAGTGTTTAAAGTTACCGATTACATTCATTCAAAAAGAAGTAGTTGTCACAACGTGCCGGACACCCTGGGGGTGTTTCTGGCTGAGAGACTCTTGGTGAGAGGACTTATTCAACAAATAAAGAGACAATTATCAAAAACTCTCAAAATCAAAGACCTGGTTCAAACAACCAGGCGCAGTTAAAGGGGAAGAAAAAGAAGCACCAATGCATCATATAAGGTGCTGAGGCAGGTATGAAGCACACAGGTGACACTCACGGTGTTCAGGAGGCTCCATAAACGGGTGATACTAGCAGGGTCACCCTTAAATACACCAAACAGCAGCTGTAGTAAACTGTAGATATCAATAGTATCAATATCAGTAGTTGTAAACAGATTTTTCTCCCTCTGACCTTGGTGCCAGTGATGATCAGCCACTTACAGACGGTGAAGGAAAACACCGATGTGTCCTCTGGATCCACCCTGGTGCTGACTGTGAACCTGAGGAAGCCTCTGATTCTCTGGAGAAGCTTTAGATCGAGGTCAGGGCCTCTGAGAAGGGAGAACTTTAATGTTATCCTGTTGGATCAGCACACATTGTACCAACTGAGCATAAGATGAGCAAAATCTCTCTGGACTGAAGTTACAATAAACTGAATCCTGCTTGACCATCACATTTGTAAATGAGCCTTTTTGGGGGGAAAGAATGTGAATGTGAATTTATGTGGAGAAATTTCTGTAATTGACAAAGGCCTGTCTGTTTCCATGGCGACCAACGGACTGTGCTGGAGATATTAAAAAAAACGCTGTTACCCTGTGGTCAGACCTTTTTGGATAGGATCTGTCTGTCGGTCTGTCTTCATACCAGACTGATCTGATGTTCACACTCACGTTCAAATAGTAAATTCAATTTATTAAATTATTGAATATTGACTCGAGCTCATGATCTTCCTGGTTTTTGTTTAAGATGAGCACACGTATGGTCAAACTTCATCCATTTTTTAAGAGATGAGTTTTGAAGAATCCTAAAATGTTCAGCGGATGTTTTCAACCTTGCTGAGGTGGCTGCAGGTTAAAAAAAAGAAAAAGCAAAAACTCCCCCTTTTAACGTGACGTGTGAAATGAAAATGTCACAAATACCCTCGTTCAGATGTGAAAATTCTGACTGTTTAGTTCAAAACCGTTTTTCCCTTTTCATACGTCTGTTATTTAGGCTTCACTCAAAGCGTTCTGTGCAATTTCCACAAATACATCGTGGGGAGTCCAAATTGATCTATTCAGTGAAAATTTTCAGTAATTAATTATTCATATTTGTAATTTGCGTGGACGTCATTAAGACAGAGACCCCAGGATGGACGCGCCTCCTTGCATTAAAGAGTGTTCGGACTTATTTATAGACTTACAGATTACTGCAGTCTTCGCTCTTTTGATGCACAGGAAGAGACAAGGAAGATGGTTCACGGATGCTCCGTGAGTCCCCGTCAGATTTGGGAAGGGTCTGAAAGAGCAGTAACGGGAAAATCAAACAGGCTGTAGGAATCAAAATGACTCACAGATTGACTATTAAACACGCTCGTTTATGTCTTTGTGTGCATCTCTGCTACAAAATGACACGATTAAAGCATGAGTCAGCCTTTGTGTGCCACATATTAAAGCTTGTTTCCAGATTTTGCCTGTAGAAGTGCCTAAAACTGTCTGGAATGTGCGTTTTGTACACCGTCTCTCACTATAGGTTGCGCAATAACGTGAGGTCAGATGACAATTACACTCTGTGTGTCCAAAGATGTGAAACAACAGTAAGAGAGATGGTTTGAGACATGTCGCTAAAATCTTGATGAAAAGATAAATTAATGATGAATTTAAGGTATGATACATATAGTCAATAACATTAAATAAAAGCACTGGATAACAGGCAAAAATGACCAAAAACTTGCACTCAAGTGTGCAGCCGCCCGTCTGTGATTCAGCACAAACACAAAGGTGACGTTTGTGCTGTCTGGGTGGTGTGTTGACCATGAGCAAGGCATCGTTCAAACATTCTCATTTTAGACTCTCCAGCATGTTCTGCTGTTCCTGCTTGTTTTGTGTGTGTGTGTGTGTGTGTGTGTGTGTGTGTGTGTGTGTGTGTGTGTGTGTGTGTGTGTGTGTGTGTGTGTGCAAATGGAAGTTATGCTTCACAGGCTTTTAGCGTCACTACAGCAGGGGACTACACTTCATTTCCAAATGTTTGTCTTTCTGTCCCAGCCATTGATTTTTGTCTCCATCTGTCTTTATTACTGTGGCTCCTCTCTTCTATATAACTTCAAACACACACACACGGACACACACGGACACACACGGACACCCTTCCCTTGGCAGCCAACCATCCATCTTAGTTTTGTTGCCCCACCGTTCCTGTAAAGACCGACTTGTTTTATGTGTCACTTCTTCTTTGCACACTCATCTTTCTCTGCTGTTTTTCCTTTATAGAGAACATCAGTATAAATCTCATGATGCTGTAAAGAGCTGCATGCTTCACTCACACGCCTCATTTTTTACTCTCTATATTTACTACAGATTAGCCACTGACACTAACAGCCGTTTGACTTGTGGTAACAAATCCTATGATGGATATTTATAGTTAGTTGATAGTGGATACTGGAAGTCAACAGGACCTGTTTACAAGTTAAAAACACCTTTCTTGTACACATTTTTGGAATTCATCTGTGCAAATATTGCCTGAAAAAATATTATTTATTATTATTGTTGTTATGATATTGTTATTATTATTATTATTATTATTATTATTATTATTATTATTATTATTATTATTATTTCCTGCTTTATTAAAATAATGAGATGAAAACATCTTGTCTAGGAGAATTTTAACTAGGCTTCTGTTAGATGTCCATGCCAATGTTGCTGGAGAGGACATAAAATTATAATGTGACTATAAATTAGCTGCATTGATAATTTAAGGTTGGCTCAGAAGCAGCATTCCACTGTCTCTGGAACCAGAAGCATCTTCTCACACATGTGAGGATGAGATATAAAGAGAATTTGACTGACTTTCTGTGCATGTTCTTACCGAAGATTAAGTTGACTTGGAGATTAAGTGTGTTTATTTTTGGATGGGGATTATTGTGCAGAGGCCCGGTGGGACTGGCCAGCATCACCTGAAGGAGGAGGTGGAATTGTTGTGTCATGTTCTGGAGCTGAAATCACCCAGGAATCATCAACCCCCAGCTTGATAAGAAAAACTATCTTTTGAGCTTTTCAAGTTTAGAAAAAACGGAATCTGTCTCTGACTGGCTTTGCTGTAGAACTGGAGACAGTTACTATACTCTTCATAATGATTCTATCACTATAATCTCATGTTTGGCTCTCAGTAAAGGCAGCAAAAAATTCTCAATCACACATTTAAACCGATCAAATTTCCTAAATCTAATTGATTAACAGTCCATTGATTGGGTTTTAACACATATGCGATCTTCCAGAGCAGAAACATCTGATCTCCACACAGACAGAAGTGGTCTTCTGTGGTGATCGGGTCCCCGACAGCTGCTGGATATGATCGGATCCCCGACAGCAGCTGGATATGATCGGGTCCCCGACAGCTGTTAGATCCGTTCCCTTCCCTCCACACGGACACACACATGCGCACAAAAGTCGCGTCCTCCTCCAGAGCCGACAGTCCGTCTCATCGCGTCTCCGCAGCAGCGGCGGGCAAAGTTGCTCCTGTTCAAAGGTGAGTTTAAGAGTTGCTTCTATGGAGACATTTAACGCATTTGCCTGGTCAGGGTTATGTTGGTGGACGCGCGTTTTGCGCATGAGAACAGCGCCGCGTGTGCGTACACGCTGTTCCATAATGAGCCAGGAGCGCGCGGCTCCCGTCGGTTCATTTAAATATCAATTATAGATCATTAAGATCTTTAACAGCCACATTACATAATGACGTGTGTGTGCGAGAGAGAGGATGAAAACGGTACAAGAGATGAAGGTTAGTTGCTACGTCATCCCTCTGTTCAAGGATTTCCTTTAAACCCGAGCAGATGCGGCATGGACGCCAACATTACTAGAACGTCTGCTGTGTTCGTGTTGTGTGCTTGTGGAACACGGGTGTGTGACAACTTGTCCGTGTGGGGGCTGAATCTGGACGTTATTGATTCTCCTTCCTGCCGATGGAGTTTCATGTGTCTGCAGGAGTTTGTGCAGAGTGACATCATCTCTGATTCTAATTCTGAAATCGTCCAACTTTTCCACCATCAGCAGTATTTTAGGGCAGTACCATAAAGCTGATAACACAAGTGTTCAGGCTATTTTCACAAACAGAACAAATGTTCTGTCTCACACGCTGCATCTCTGTAGTCCTTGTTGTAGTTTTTTTTTTTTTTTTTTTTACTGATATTCTCTGTTTCCTCACATTAAAATCATAACCAGCCGGCTGCCGTTGGTCGTGCCGCTGCTCTGTATTCACAGCAGGATGCATACATGATGCAAAGTGTGTCTGATTTGTCCTTGAACTTCTTCCCTGATGTGCGTCGGTGCCGCCAGAGGCGAACCCTGTAAACGTGTGCTGCTGCGTCCACGCTCAGGTTTATTTTAGGAGAGTTACCGACAACGTCCAGCTCCATGTTTTGGTTTGCTGTTTCAAATTAGAAGCTTTCCCAATGGGTCCTCAGAGCATCCAGAAGGGCTCCGAGGAACGCAGGTCTTCTCAGCTGCAGTTCCCCCTAATGACCGCTAGAGCACCATAAACCACGCTGGCAAATCCGGATTCCCCGTGATAGCCTTAGTATCCCAATATCCCGACACTACATCAGCCAAATTCACTCTTGCGAGAAACTTTCTGAAAGTTTGAAGAGACCCATCAGCTAAAAAAAGAAAGAAAAAAAGCACTAGAACATTGGTGTCCTCTTGTTCTCTGGTGGGGGTGGAGGTGTTAAAGACGACCAGCGTGCAGTTTTCCCTGGATCAACTGCTTTCTGACTTGTTGCTGTAATAATTTCTCTAATTGTAAATCATTTCTTTCTGCTTCCTGGAGGCGACTTGTGTGCGTGCGTAACGGTATATTTCATAGAAAGATGAGGTCAGCAGAACAGCAGAAATCCAGAGGGGAACTAATTAACATAGCTGAGGTGATGATTTAAAACTCCTCCCCACCTGCTTCAAATGTGTCAGATTGAATGTATTCAAAAACTTGTCAGGAGAACTGGAGGATAGATTAAACTAAACGCTGAGAGGAAAGAGAGACCAGGCCTAATTCTAATGAGGCAATTTGTACAAATACCTGCTATAGACTGTGTAGTCTGAATGTAAAATTATGTAAATGCATAAGAATAAAAACAGCATATTAAATACCAACAGTCCCTCACCATGGTTGTACACTCTCAATTCTGCTCAGTTTTAGTGTGAACATTTCTATTATGGCATCTAAATATGGGTATTCATTAAGTCTTGAGGTGCTTTTGAGAATAAATAAAATTTAGGATTTCTTGCTGTGTTTCTTTGTCTCGGTCTTGAATATTTTGGGTCAGAGGGGAGAAAACAAGTAGAAAACCTGGCCCAAGTCAGAGAGGGGATTTTCTGCCTGTTAGAATCTAGCGGGAGTTCCTACAGGAGCACAGCGGTGCTTCTGAAATGCCTTCAAGGTCTGCATCATGACCCTATTTGGTACTGATCTTCCAGATTTCAGAAACCTGATCTGGGTATTCAAAAGGGGTGAAACGGCACCAAATAGTGGTAATTGATCCAGCCCGGCAACAGGAAGGGCTGGATGGTCCAAACATGTAGAGACACCGTTGCCACGGCTCAAATGACTCACAAGTCTGTCATCTCTGCTGTGAAGCTTTATTCTTCCTGTGAAAATATCCACAACATATACAGTGTGCGTGCGTGCGCGTGCAGCCTACATCTATGACACTGGATAATACAACATTCTTTTTTTTAATCTCAGCAAAAACCCCCTCAGCTGTTTCCTCCATCCTTTGACTCCCCCCAAAACACACATGCACACTTATACATGCTCACCAGCTCTACCACAGACTTTGGACTTCACTGTTGCCATGGCAATGGAATAGTGCACGCTCTCGCTCGCATCGCCTGTTCTTTTCTGTTGCTTTATAGAGTATCTGAGCTGTTCCCGTGCAGAAGCAAAGCAGCTTCTCTCCTCTGACACTCATTTGGAGTCTTCAGCTGCGGGATTGTTTAGTTTGTTTGTTTGGTTTTTTTGTGTTTATCAGTGACGTCATTCACATGTTCAAACATGTGTGAGAGATGCCATCCTTAGATGATACACTTCTTAATCAATTTCTCCTCTTCCTCCGTTCGCTTTCATCCATGCCTTACTCTTCCTGCCTCCTCCGTTCCTCCCCCCTCCCAGCAAAGCTAAGATGAACGCTGTGACAATTCAATGAGAGGAGAGAGAACGCCAGGCGAAGCTTCCCCCGCGTGCTGAGGAGGAAGAGTGCTCAAGGTAAAAAAAAAGAGGGAGAAGAATAAACAGAGGAAGTGGTGAAAGAAAGACACCAAGAAGGGAAGGACACAAGAGGGGAAGCCAGAGGAGCAAAGGAAGGGGGGAGAGAGAGCAAAGGATAAACGGTGGATGGAGGAGGCTCGGACCGGTGCTACGGAGCTCTTCACTGACGAGGAACAGCAGCAGAGATGGAGGCAAAAGGCAGAAACATGCCCCCAGGTAACGCACGCACACACACACACACACACACACACAGATCTGCAAACTGCTTTTTATTAACCTCAACTGCCATTTGAAAACACTGCATTCACATAACTGGATGCAAAGACCGTCGGAAACACTCTGAGGTTCTGTTCAGTCCAGGATCAAACTCTGGCTGTCACCAGATTTATTAATGCAGCGAAGGTTTCTCATCCAGGATATGTCGGATTAGTTTATTTCCCTCAAATTGTCAGTGAGCAAACTTGAAAATTTGCATTTTAGTAAGACTGGAAACATCCACATATGGAGGTCACTGCAGGGCATCAGCGCTTGTTTCTGCGAAAAGAAGATCGAGTGGATTAATCATCCTGTCTGTTGAGAAGATCTTTGTTTACTGTTGAAAAGTGGGGACAAATTTTGCTGTTATCTCAGACTCACATGTGCACGGTTTATGTATGACAATGCATGTAATTCAATGCTGAAGACAGAGGGTTCCGCTTGTGCTGACTAAAGAACAAGACATCCAGTCCATTTCTCCTCTCTGGCCCAGTATAACCAGTCTATTTCTCCTCTCTGGCCCAGTATAACCAGTCCATTTCTCCTCTCTGGCCTAGTATAACCAGTCTATTTCTCCTCTCTGGCCCAGTATAACCAGTCCATTTCTCCACTCTGGCCCAGTATAACCAGTCCATTTCTCCTCTCTGGCCCAGTATAACCAGTCTGTTTCTCCTCTCTGGCCCAGTATAACCAGTCCATTTCTCCACTCTGGCCCAGTATAACCAGTCCATTTCTCCACTCTGGCCCAGTATAACCAGTCTATTTCTCCTCTCTGGCCCAGTATAAACATTGATTCTACCCATTCTGAGCAAACCCATCCAGAAACCTTTATGTGGGGAGCATTTTAACCTTTAACCGTTTAGATAAATCACCTGTTCACCAGGCTGTTTGTGTCTGAGTGCTCTCGGTCGGTCCCTTTAATCAATGGTTTTTATTGATTGTGAACATTTTATAGGATAAAGGAGTCGTCGTTCTGCCTATTTCAGTTTTTCTGATTGTGCTTAAGCACATTCCTGAATTGAGGTCATATGTAAGGTCACAGCGCTGGTGCTCTCCCTTAGTTTGGGAATTGTGTTGCTATGGCAACAACCTTCAGGGCAGCTGAATTAGGGAAAGATTCCTTTAATGAAAATCAGATTCTGGGGGTTTCCAGAGACTGTCTGGGTCTTATCATTCCTCTGCTTTTTTAGAATTCATTTTAGCATTATAGGTAAGTGCCAGACCTGTGGAGACCACAGCTGCTGCCCAGATGTTTTATTTATGTTTCCTCCAACACAACAGATGCGTCGAAGCTCAGCTTCCCTCCTGTAGTCCTCCTCTCTGGCTGTCTCTTCACCTCTCGGCTTCCATTTCTCTCCACTTCACTCGTCCCTTCTCTTCCCATCATCCACTCCTCTCGTCTCCTATTTTTAATCACATGTGTGTAAAACTCTGAAGCATCTTTCCATTCGGGCTCATCTGCATCCCCAACACCTCCACGACTTTAGGGAAGTCCATCTGAATTTGGGGGTCTACGACATGATCCATGGTAAATCGAATCCACACACAAAAGCAGAGTCATATTTCTGTCTCCCTGCAGGCGCTTTTTCAGGGTTTAAAATATACAGCAGCGCTCTGTTGTTGCAGCAAGGTTGGCATTTTGTTCTTCAGCTGGCCTCCAGCCGCCAACATCTCTTTACTGCTGCAGGCTGCGTTTGCTTCTTTTTCTGATGATAAAAATGATTCCAGCAAATATCTGGATGCTACAGAAACCCTCCATCAGCAGCTCCTACAGCAGGACAGCGTCGTTCTAGTAATGCACACATCTGGAAAAATCACAGAATCAGGCTGATGAACAGAAACACAAATTCACTTATTGACAAGATGGTTTGGGGCCCTACGGTGGTTTTAGATTTCAGCTTCCTTCCCCGCCCGGCGATGGTGTGGTGTGAGCGCGGCATCCAGGTGCTGCTCACCACCATGGGAGCGTTTGCAGCTTTTGCCCTGATGACAGTGGCCATCGGCACGGACTACTGGCTGTACGCCCGCGCCTTCATCTGCAATAGCACGGCCAACTCAAGCCAGGACGACTCCAACAACAACAAGGACAAGAAGGACCCTGGGGCCCTCACCCACTCGGGCCTCTGGAGGATCTGCTGTCTGGAAGGTACAGCTAGTTTTGTGCTAGTTCTGTGTGTGTGTGTGTGTGTGTGTGTGTGTGTGTGTGTGTGTGTGTGTGTGTGTGTGTGTGTGTTTGTCTGTTTGTGTGCATAGCTTTACTCATCATGCTATGCATCTGAGGGTCTGAGACTGGTGTGTACATAAGTGTAATCAGAACAGACATAAATAGGTGGTCTCTTGTTTTCTTACACACACGCACGCACACACAGCAGTAAAATTATTTCTATGTCTGCGTCACTGCTTTAATTATACGCCAGAAAAATGTCCAACGTTGAATTATTAACAATGTTGCAGGTGCGGAATGTTTGTTTAATGCACACAGTTGGGATTCATGAGGTTAGAGTTTTGAGACATCCTCACCAGGTGACAGTGGTGGTGATGCATCCTTTATGGCCGTTTCTTCCTGTCGTTGCCACTGACAGTAAACAACATGCAGATCACGTCTCGAGCCTTTTCATCAGCTTCACCTGCTTAGTTCCCGCAGTAATTATAACTGTCACTTTAATGCTGTATGTTGGCCCTTTTCCTATATTTCCAATTATTTTTGAGTTTACGGCGGTTCTGATGAGCTCTGCTCTGCTTTGCCTGCCCCCCCTGTCTCTACCCAGGCTTGAAGCGAGGTGTGTGTTCCCAGATCAACCATTTCCCCGACGATGCAGACTATGACCAAGATGCTGCAGAGTATCTTCTGCGTGAGTGGCGGGCGTGTACACACACACCAACACACACACACACACACACACACAGAGAAAGGACAGAAGGGGCTGGTGGGCGGACATCAATGCACGGATGTCAGATTCAAGCAAAGCATTCCTGGGTGTGTGTAAATGTGTGTATGTGTGTATAAATGCTCAGGTGCAGGGGGTTGGCAGTCTGGGGGTGTACAGAAAGCTTTTTCTCCACAGATGGATTGAAAAAAAAAGCCTTCACTAATGGATTATTTTCAGCTCAGGATTCAGGTTTCACATCTTGTCTCTTTGATGGCAGCAGATTGTGTCTCTGCAGCCACTGAGAGTTTGGTTTGTGAGGACACATCCATCCATGCTCTACAGAAAGCATCTGCCTCTACCTTCCATCTTTTTCTACGAACAGAAAAACCCAGAAAAGCACCTGCAGGCTCCATGTATATATTCACTCATCAGCGTTACCTTTTCCCAAAGAAAAGACTGAAAAGTCACCTTGAAAAATGACGAGCTTTGCTGTTACACACACACACACACATCTGGCAGAGAGTTATTCAGCATTTTAATATCCTGGAATGACTACAGCATCTCTTCCCAGGTATTGATCTTTTCACTGGATACCTACAGAATCTCACTCCAACTCCCTTTGAAGGTTAAGGCACATGCAGAGTGTTTGATCACATTACAACATCCTATTCTCCTAAAGCCTGGATTTCAAATGCATGCTGGTCTGAATAATGCCCCTTACACACAAGCAGTGTTGTTATGATGCATTTAAACCTGATTCAGTGGATAAAATGTTGCCTACAACAATTAAACTGATGCATCTCTATAAGATATTGGGGTCTTTGTAGTGTCAACTTTCATATCCTGGTAACACTTTTTATCCTCACTTTGTTCCTTCAAATGACATTAATCCTAAAAATAAACTCAATGATTGGAAAAGAGGACACAACAAAATCACCTACAGCTTTTACTAAAAAAGGAGACAATATGAAATAAGAAAGGCAGAGTACCTGCAGCTACACCTTTCCTTGCCCTCCTGCAGGTGTGGTACGAGCCTCCAGCATCTTCCCCATCCTCAGCGCCATTCTGCTACTGCTGGGTGGAGTCTGCGTTGCCTCCAGTGGCTTCTACAAGAGCAAGAGGAACATCATTCTTGGCGGAGGGATTCTCTTTGTAGCTGCAGGTAAGACATCATCGTTTAGTTGGAGAAACTACGTCTCTTTCCTCTCGAAATTGACTCTGACTGCTGCTAATGCTACTGCATATTAGCAATCGTTGCAGAGTTAATGTCCTAGATTTGCTGATTGCCTTTTGTACAAAGGATATGTTTTGTCTACAGTTGCACATTCAGAGTCTCCCTGCCAGGATAAAATGAACTGAGCTGTAGCTCCATGTGTCTCAGAGGAGCACTTACCTTCCAAGTCTGGTCTATTTCTTCAGGGCTGAGCAACATTATTGGAGTGATCGTGTACATCTCGGCAGCACTGAGCGACATCTCCCCAAAGAAAGATGAAGACAAGAAGTGGCACTACTCCTACGGGTGGTCCTTCTACTTTGGCGGCCTGTCCTTCATCCTGGCTGAGATGGTGGGCGTGCTCGCTGTCAACATCTACATCGAGAAGAACAAGGAGCTGCGCTGCCGCTCGCGCACTGACCTGTTCAAAAGCACGACTCACGCCATGCTACGGCTGCCCAGCTACCGTTTCAGGCGGCGGTCCCGATCCAGCTCACGCTCCACTGACCCGCCGCAGTCACAGGAAACCTCGCCCATTGGCGTCTCTAAGACCTTCAGCTTGCCTCCCTCTGCCCCACCTTTCTCTGTGGCCACTCTGCCAAACCCGCACAGCAGCAGTGGAAGTGGTGGAGGTGGCGACATCTCAATGTACACCCTATCCAGGGACTCTAAATTGGGCAGCCTGGGAGGCGGCGCACCACCTCTCTACGGGACGGTGGACCGCGCCACCCTGTACCAGCTCCACAACTATTTCCCAAAAGATTCCAGCGGCGGCGGTGGTGGAGGAGGAGCAGTGGTAAGCAGCGGTACACTTCCATCTCATTCCAAGTCCAACTTGGCAGCAGCAGCAGCCGTAGCCCAGAATTCGGCCCCGCTGAATACCCCCACCTCAGCGGCTGCACCGACCCAGCCTGCTCCAATATCTACTGCCACCATGGAGAGGGACAGGGGCAACGTGGGAACTCTGGACCGACTGACGGCCAAGCGAGACAGGGATAGCAACTCAGATACGCTTAACAGGAAGACTACGCCAGTTTAAAGTGAAACCTCCGAGCGTTAGGGTGTTAAAAGAGAAAACAACCGAGCTGAAGCTGGGTGGGTGCCAGATAGGAGTGTTCCTGCCCTTGAGCCTGGGGTATCTACCTGCCATAAAACTTAACATAAGCAGCCACAAACACATGGGATGATCATGAAGATCAATGACATCTGCCTTAATGTTTCCAAAAGTCTTGCGTGTGACTAATTTCTCGTCACAACGCAAACAACTATACCGTAATCCTAAATTCAGCTTTAGCATCATTATACTTAACCTTATCAGCCAAACTCTTGATTAGGAATTTACCAGTCGAGCCAGCCCCCCTGTGTGGCAGTTGGAGGTTAAGTGCCTTGCTGGGGAGGCATGGAAGCTCAGGCACTAATTTTTAATTGCTATTCTACATTTGTTCAGCTACTATTAAACCTGAAGCTGCATTTAGCCAAGTAACAAGCTGCTCTTTGACAAGGTGTGTAACCGTTCCAGGTCAACAGTAGCTACCTAAAGACTAATCATCAGCCATATGTGACCTCCTGACACACACCACTAAATTCACTGTGGGCTATTTATTTTTCATCATCTGTCAGGTAGTAACAGCAGAAAAAAGTCATTTTATGCCTCCATTACTCCACTGCCACCTTACCTGAGTTGTTCTGACTGACATTATATTCAGAGTCAGTGTTCAAATGTAACGTGTAATAAAAGTGGCTGAAGGGAAGAAGAGCTACAGGTAAAGGCTGCAATACAGCTAATGCCAGTTAGCATCTGTGAATTATCAGTACTTTACATTTTAAGAATTATAGCTAGTGTGGCTCCGTACAAGTGATGTTTTTTTTGTTTTTTTTTTGTTTAAACCAATTTTTTTTTCCTTTCCTAAAACCTAAACAAGCCATTGGATTCTGCATTTGAAGAAAATCTTCAGTCTCAATACTGTTTCACAGCGCCACTGTGTTACGGATGAGCTGGCTGAATCATACTGTTATACCTCGTTGTAAATCTAGTTGCTCTACCACTTTCCAAAACCCGGGATTTATTCTTTGACAAATGTCTCTCAGTCTGGAGTAATAGCTCTTCAGGGAGACAGAGGTCTGTGCACCTGATCTGGTGTTGATTCGTGGAGTTTATTCAGGGTTTACGTGACTTTTTACACTGATGTTTGGATGCTGACGGCTAAAGGACGTCATCTGTTTAGTGTTCCTGCTGCAGCCTCAGGCTTAAGGGTGGGCATCAATTTATTAATGCTCAGGGGTGGAGTTCCACTCAGAGATGGGAGAATAAAGCAGGTGTTACTCCAATACGAGATATCAGCCATTTTATCAAACCAACTTCCTTACTTCAATTTCAGGGTATGTTTGAAAGAGGAGTGGATTTGGGGGAACAATTCCACAACGGATGGGACAGAACACAACCTGTACTGACTTGTTGACTGAACTTTGAACTAAATCCAACCTAAATGACATGTTGGAGGAGGGAAACAGAAAAGAGCACAACTGCCAACATTCGATCCTCCTCCCGCTCTCTCTCTTTTCCGTATAACTGTATACTCTTTCTCAAACTACAATAATAAATGTGTAATTGAGTATATTATCGGTCCACTCACTTAAAAGCACATAAAGTCTGTAAATGGTAATCTTTGGATTGTCTTTTCATCCTGACTGAATGATCATCTCTACGTTACCTGAGATTGTAACTCTGGATATTATCTTGTTGCTGTTGTTTCTATGAGCGTAATGGTTTTTTGCAGGGTATTAATAACTTACTTTTACGTGATTTTCAATCTTTATTTTAACGTCTCTTTACTTGCTTCTGCACACTAAAGTCGATGGTGTCATGTGGAAAGCATGTGCACAAAAGTAAGAGGGTATTTTTTCATTATATTCTTTATTTTAGCATCTGCTCTCATTTGTTCTCCGTCTTTTGAATATTCGTCAATTGTTGCTCTTCCATCAAGATTGGTCTTCAGTTTGGTGCAGACCAGATGTGTTTTTATTTATTTTATAAACATTACCAACGTAGCCTAATACTCAGTGTTTATTTTTTAATGTTCTGAGTCGTGTTGAATTGTAGGACATAGAATTTATATTATTATATTTATTTACGTGGTGGTATGTATTAATATTCTTAATGTTAAACTGTTTCAGAGTTCTTATACCTGTAAATTTGGCCTATAAAGGCTCCATGTCTGCCTTTGACATATTGTCAGTAGCCTAAGCTTTGGGACAGCGTACTAAATGTGACGTCTATTGGTTGTTTTCACTATAAAGAGCAACTAAACACACCAGAATTCTTCAAAACGTGAACTGACCTGCGTCACAATGTTGCATTTCACCCTTTTGTAAAGTCATAAGATCATGGTCAAATGCAGCTGTACCGTCCTCCCATGTCTGTCTTAATGAAAAAAAGCCATTTTTGAAGCAGCAGAACAACCATTTAGGCTACTGACATTAGTCAAACTTAAAACTCATTAAATGGGTTAAGTGGCATATTTTCATTCAGCAACTTGTGTAAGAACAATAAGAAACTGGGGAAGCAATATAATATACTAATCTTTACTGGCAAAGATACAAAAATATAAGTAAATACACATATATAAACATATATATATATATATATTAAATAAAGTTCTATATCAAATGTGCTGTGTCCTCTGATTTATTAAATCTATAAGGATTAAACCGTGTTGCTCCTGTAGATCTTAGATTCAGGTGAGTTTAGTGGATGCAGAGTTGAGAAGTGTGTGATCTCGGGCGCCACACAGTCAATCAGTGGCGTCAACTCATGGTAATAATGGTGTTACATGACAGGAAAAGTCTTTATTCCAAGATAGATCTGAGAAGTCTGACCTAAAAAAAGAGAAGTTCACGCTGTGACAGGCAGTAATTAAGATGGCGCGGTGTCTTAATCCTCCAAAGTCTTGAAACCCAGGAAGTGACTGTCAGCCCCGAGAAAAGGCGATTGTTTTTAATCCCCCAGACAATAGACCTGCTAGCAGAGAGAGAATTTGATTTAGTGTCAGAGTTTTAATTAGTAGTCGGCTGCTCTGAGTCCTCCTGACAGGACAGAGCAGAAATGGGCTCAGACAGGGGGCCAACTGTAGAGCTGTTTCATTCTCCATATAAATCTATTTTAAAGGTATATAAAATGGAATCCATAACTATGGACGTCTGCAAGATTGAGGGTCTTTGTGCGAAGCATCAGTTTTGGAACAATCAAAGGCTTCATTAAACACTTCATAGCATGAGAAGATAAATAAAGCAGCTGAGGTTCAACAGTTACGTCAAGTAGGCAAAGACAAATAGAAGATTTCATGGCCTTCACTACCTGCAGACACCTGAGGGTCTAGGATGGTGTTACAGTGGCTGGTGAGAAGGTTCTGGATTTGATTCTGACTCCTGCCAGACTAAATTGCTGCTAGGTTGGGGTGAGTGGTACGTGGGCACAGCACAAAGCCACCACAGCTGTATTTCCTATACAGTTACTCTGCATTTCAATTTCCTCCCAACATTCCGGGCTCGCCGCCTCTTTGCCGCGGTGGCGAAAAGTCCGTGTCTGTAGTTGCTGATAACGACTCTGGGCTCACTGACAAACGGCAGCGGGCCGGTGGGGAGGTCTGTCAGTCAAGATTACAGTCTAATTGTCCTCAAATCCAGCCTTGCTGACAGAGGTTAATTTGCGAGAGGAAATGCTCAGTGACTTCCTGACACAGTTTCTAAAGCTTAGACATATGAATGTGATGTTTCTTTTTAATGGTATTCACTTTATCTGACCAGGACTCTAAGATTGCTGCCAGCTGATTAATCCCATTTAATTTGTTCACATTTTAATTTTGGATGCTCAAACAAGACAGTTTGTTAAATGGAGTGGCAATTTATAGTCATGGCTGGAGGGGAAGTATATCACTGCAGTAATGGCATACTGCCGTCACCATATTTGTTGCTGCAGTTATATATATCTCCTGTTAACGTGGTTGAGCAGGAGAGTTGGATTTAATGTCCTTTGAAATCTGAGAGATTGAAAATTAAACATTTAACTGGAGTCAAGTCAAGGTTTCATAACACCCAGGAAAACTCTTCAAGCACTAAATAGTTCCTTGGAGATAAGGTTCACTGCAAAAAAAAACACTTATTGCTTTGTTGGATGCTAGCCAGATAGCATTAGCATGCACCCCCAGATGCTATGAGTAACGGGAGTGCGGCGAGTGGAGCAAAGTTTGCTGACTTAAGAGAAAAATATTGCCTAAACAAGCCAAGGTCTATGCTCACTCTGCTTCATGACTTCTCATATTCATTTGAGAAGGATAATTTGATTCTCTGTGGTCCAGTAAAATGGATCAGGCGGCAGCCGGAATGTATGACATCAGGAGCTTGGGTGCACACCATTGCGTTGTGTGTCCCAGCGTGTGTGTAAATGAAGAGCATGTGTATTTGCAGTGAATACCAGAGTGTGTTTGCGCACAGTTTGTGTCCCAGGTTTGTGTTTCTGGTGCCACGTCAGCCTCATTGGCCACGCACTAAATTTAGCCAGGAAAGCACAGCCAAACAGCACGGGAGATGTTTCAGTCAGACGTTAGTCTGGAAGGAGGTCAACTCTGAATAAGATGACAGGAACCAAGCTGGTGGTATCTGGTTATCTCAACCATTAGCATGTAGCATAGCGGTACATGAAGTTGAGCCAGAAAGGTTGACTGATTTGGAAATGTAAACTGGTGAATTTGAACCGTTTAAGCCACTCTAGGTGACATTTCCTGACTACAGTTAAAAGGGTCGTGCAGGTGATCTATTTGATACAGGTGATTGGTGGTCATGTTTACAGTTAGCAACTGAATGTGGATTTTCAATGCAGTGGGGTTTAAATTAGGATTCTTATCACTATAAGAGTACAAAAAGGGAAGCCTAAAGAGGACAGAATTAAAAATTAATGCGATGTGAATAATAAAATTAGTTCATTCAGTCTGTCATCTCTATTCATCTCTTACTCAGGCAGAGAAATGAACAAGTGGTGTGTGTGTGTGTGTGTGTGTGTGTGTTGTGTGTGTGTGTGTGTGTGTGTGTGTGTGTGTTGTGTGTGTGTGTGTGTGTGTTACAAATTAGGCGACTAACTACCCAGGTGCCTTTCAGTCTCTCTTAGGGGCATGTACACAGTTCCATGGAGGATGTCTGGGCTCGGGTGATCATTCAGAGAACCCTTCACCCAGCCCTCCTCAGAGGCCACAGGGGTTGTTCTGGCACCAGGTTAGAAAAGCTTTAGAATCTTTTGCTTTAGCAAACCTAAAAACCTAACTGGGAGGACTTAACTAGCAGTATTCTGGATGGATGGATGGATGGATGGATGGATGGATGGATGGATGGATGGATGGATGGATGGATGGATGGATGGATGGACGGACGGACGGATTTGCAATTTCTGTGGCCACATTAATTTACTTTTCTCATATACACATGTAGACAAGATCTAATTTACACTTAAAAGTTAAGTCAAGTGTTTTTATTTACTGTGTGCTTAATTTTTAATAGCAGTTTTAAAGTTGTGGGTAACTGTGAGCATTAAAACAACCAAAAAAAAAAAAAAACCCCGAACACCCAACTGTAAAACAACCCCTGCAGATTAATTAGCAAGACAAAACAGGTCTGCATGGACACTGCAACATAGCATCTAAAGAGTCACTGTCCTAGTTTTTTCAGCCTTAGCAGGATTAACTACAACACATTTGCATCAAAATATGGTCAAAGACGTGTATTTAGAGTCGAGGATTCAGACTTGCTTGGAAACTAAACACTGTTGTGACATGAAAAAAAACAAACATGCTCATGTTTCAATTGGGTTTAGAGTAAAAAAATCTCTCTGCTAAGACATCATCATCAAGCAACTTTGCTTCTCTGTACCTTTGCATCTCAGAATCAGAGGGGGGGTCATTTAAAGGGCAAATGTCCGGGTCACTAGCTGCTGCTGTCCCTACGAGGGAGACACCTCTTCCAGGGGCTGTAGGGCAACGCCAGCAGCAGGAAGAGGATCCCACCCACGATAAGGACGGCTCCCGCACAGCCGATACATGACACAGACCAGGAGAACTGGTGGGAAAGAGGCACCGTGGGGTCACTGGCAAGTAAGGCCAGCAAAGACTGGTGGAAGACCACCAGACACAGAAGCACCAAGATCCCTGAAGTGGAAACAGTGGAGGGTTTAGCATCCTTGTGACCTTGGAACGTTAAACGTGAGTCAGTGCAGCTTGAAGGTGCGTCTACAGACCTGACAGAATAAAGCAGATGGATGCTGGCTTGAGGAAAAATAGAATCTCTTTGCTGAGGGACATTGTGATGCATATGGCTCCCATCACCATCAGAAACAGGCTGAACATAGCCAACATGGCCGTCGCTATGTTCAGATCTGGAGGGGAAGGCAGGAAGGGGGAGAACACTTCATTGGCTGGAATTACAGATTAAACTCAGCATTTGGGGAGTTTGATCCCAGATAGGAAAAGAATTTATACAAATTCTCAACCTAAATATATCTGCCAGAATTTTTAATTACGTCTTATACTAAGCACTCTGAAATAATCTGAAGGACAGACTATAACTACTTTAAAGTAACTCATCCTCAAATCCAATCAGTCAATCTGTTTTCCTGTTAAAACCTCACTTTACTTTATTTCTGTGATAGTCTGTGATCACATGCAAATATTTCCATAGATATTAAGCAACAGCATTTCCATTCAATGCACACATTAAAAATCACAGTCTATTTGACTTTAAACAGTGATAGCCTATTAAATCACTTCTTTTTTGCCACGAGGAACCAACAAATGATGAGATTTATATAAAGGTACTCCTGTGTTCCCTCCTGTACTCGTCCCTGAGGTCTCAACATTATGGATTCGCCAGTAAAATGAGATGTTAGATGGCAGCTTGGAGATACTTGAACACAGCGTAGGCAGAACAGACCTCAAACACTCAGAGATCAGACAATGGCCAGCCTGAAAGAGTGCAGCGAGGAGGTGATGAGAGACAGCAGCAGAGAGAGGACAAAGACAAGGACTGACTGATGGAGAAGGGAAAGCAGGAGGCAGCGAGAGGTAGAGCAGGAGATGGAGGAGTGGGCGGATAAGGTGGGACAGCAGTTGAGAGAGGCTCTGACTCACTCTTCTGTGTTGTCTTCTGGAACATCACGGTGTTTTCTCCTGTGGTGAAGAACTTGAAGAAGGTGCAGTTTGATTCTGCCACAGGAGGGGAAAAAGGAAAATGTGAGAAAGATTAACATTGACAGGTAATCTGCAGACGATCTCTATGAGCGTCAAGGCGATGCATTTTCATCAGCACCACATGCTTTGACTAAACACATCAGCACACAATCGGCCTGGAATATCAAGCGCAGGCTCAAGGTGACAGAGTCGCTTTCTGCTCCATGAATATTCTGCCTAATTGAGCTTTGCCCATCAAACACAACGTCATCTCAGCCAGTTCAAGCACACAAACCAGCGTGCATCACTCCTAATTAGTGCCAACTGGGCCAAATCCTCTGGGAGTTCAGCGGGTTACGTCGCTACTTCCGTTGCCTTTCAGCACTCAAATCGACACCAGTCATCAAATAACTGGGTGGATGCAGCTCTGCAACATGCGAGACACACCAAACGGCGATCACTACCGTCATCTGCAGCAGTTTCACACATTCATCCATTGGGGATTAATGTATTCTTCACTATAACCCCATGAGAGCTGCAGTGATTCATTACTTGATAGAAAAATGTGTGATTTGCTCTCTTCCTACTGCCTTAATATTCACATTCTCAGCTCCATGTGTTAAACCCAACTCATCCTGCATGAACTACAGCATGTAAACACACACTGCGTGAATGTCACCTATGCATTATCATCCAAAATGTGCGAGCCCACGTGTGCAAACTGTGCAAAAGCTCCAGTTACAGAAAAAATCAGAAGGTTGTGGGTTCAGCTGCAGGCATAGGGCCTTTTTACCTGGAGTCTACACGTTGCCTTTACTTACTTCCCTCAAGATGGATTGATTTACTAAATGTGGTTGTTTTCATGGTTATTTTACTCTTGACACAAAGCCAGCTTGTGGATTGACTCGCTCTCCGTCTCTCTCGCTCACACACACACACACAGACACACACACACACACATCATGACTCATGCTGATGGTCAGCCAGTACAGTATGTCATGCAGCCAGCAATCAATCTGTGAACACCAACAGTCGGGCTGATCACAGACTCATGCAAACTCGCATCAGCAGACTCACACGACGGCCTGATAAACATTGGGTTAAACACACAGGCATGCACACACACGCACGCATGGACACCCCCCCTGCTCAAACAGAAACACACAGACACGCTGAAGCACCTCCGGGCAGCTCTGCAGGTCCGCAGCTCTCTCTTTCTGGATCGATATCAGCCACCCACAAGGTCTTGGTGCAGCCCTTCCACAGCCCATAATGAGCTGTGAGACAAGTCTGTCAAAAGACATCCATCACTACTTTCCCCATTTCTTCCTCTTTAGTGGCCGTCACATTTGGGTGGACTGTGTATTGATGGATGTTTCACCTGGTTGTTATAGAAATTTTTGGGGGGTGCCAGCTCTACCCAGAACTCTGTCCCGACCCCGAGGACCGTCAGCACAACGCCGACAATGGCCACAAAGAACGCCAACTTGATCTATAGACGAGAGGAAAATGTGAAATACAAAATTTATTCATTTGGGTGAAAGACATGGCTCAGCTAGTGTATAACTATAAAAATACATCCCACAACCAGACATTACACTAATACCCCTCCAAGTGTTATGAATGACTAAGTGAACCAAGGACCCTTCGCATCGTGGTATTTGTCACTTGACGTTTATCTGACGTGCAGGACCCACCTCCACAATGCTGTAGAACCCCCCCCCCCCAAATTTCACAGCAACAACATTCCAAACAGTGAAGCCACCATCCAGCAGGATAACGTAGCCTAGCTACAAATACGATTCAGGAGTGGCTGGAGTAACATGACAAGGAGTTCAAGACAGACTCCTCAGATCTAAATCCAGTCCAACATTCATGGGACAGAATAGATGCCGCTGCCCACTCCCTTCTTTACCCCAGAGAATTTACTGTTAATGCTGATTTATTGATAAGATATAAACCTTTGCAATCTGATGCACACGGCATCTCCTATAAACAAACAAAGATAGTGTTACCATAGCAATCAGGGCAACACAACAATATATAACAAAGACGTGTAGACGGGACGACACCTGAACTGACACCAGCATGTTTTCACTGCTAAAGCAAAATCTCCCCAAAGAAGGCAACGGAGCTGAAATTTGCTACTTTTGATATCTGTCCACATCTGTATGTTTAACACTTTTCCAGTGTCTCCCCCCATGAGGACGAGTCTGATTTCAATAGAAAAGTGTCTAGTGATGGATTGACTAGCTCACTTCACATTGTTAACGCACTCACCTTTCCTTCCTGGGCCTCACTGATGGCGCGTCCCCCTGATGTTGTCCTGCGGCGCTTTTTACCCCCAAATGTACTCCGTCCACTCATCAGGTTGGCAAAGCCTGCAGGACCCTGGGTTGGTCCCCCTGTCACAGGTGTTCCCACCGGTCCCGTCGCCGCAGGAGCCACCGCGTGGCCCTCCTCATCGGTCACCAAAAAAGTAGCCCACATGCTTGAAGAAAATGTTGTCCTTCTAAAATAGATGAGCTAATTCACTTCAAAAGGGACGGAACCAATGAAACTAAAATTGCAGGCAGCAAAAACAAAGAGTGAACAATTAACGCTTCTAATAAAAACCTTCAGCAGCAAACAGCTGGAGCCTCCTCTAAAGAAAAAAACTTGGCCTCGACAACGTGGGAACATCTAATAAATTATTCATCTCAAAGGAGAAAAAAAACAGGACGTGTGTGGAAAAACCACAACCACAGTCTGGAGAGGGCAGGTAGTGGTGCTTCCTGGAAATCAGGATGGGACAAAAACACAAAAGGATGTAAAAGAACACACTCACGTTTCCAGACAAACATGTGATGCTGCTCTAATACATTTCACATCTGTGAGTGCATGAAACACAGAAGCAAACTGAGCCGTCACGCTGATGTGGAATGACTCTTAAACCCTTTATGTCTGCAGCAAGAATGGAGCAGCTGTGCTGCCACATTCCAGCAGGAAGTGGTGACACCCGACATGACACACACACACACACACACACACACACCAGACGGAAGATGGAAGTTTTCTATGATGATGCTGATGAGGTGTGACTACAGTGAAACCCTAACCCTCTGCCTTTAATCTGCCCCCGTGATCTGAGTGTGGTCATCATACAGTGGGACAGATCCCGATCCATGTGCCATGGTTAAGGATCCTGAATGAGGTTTAAATGATCTCACTCTGATCGCTCCCAGATCCTGTTCTTCTGAGGTCTTAGAGAGTGGATGAAATCCTGTTTTCTATCAGAGGGTCTCTCTCACCAACATCAGTCTTACTGCATAAAAGCTTATATTTATGCACCATTTGGACCCTTCCTGATAATTGACCTGCTCCTTGGACGCCAAACTCCATAACGTGCGTTATCATCAGCATTCCTCAATATTAATATTTTAAATCAAATAAATGCAATAACTCCAATTACAACTTAAACACTGCAGGTTTGTTGCAAAGGCAGCAAAGAAGATTCCATATTCTAACAGCAAAAGTTGGATTCTACAGTGATCAAGGAACAGCTGCTGTCTTCAGGTCTGCACACAGCTCTCCTTACACCACTCGCGGAAGAAACTAATTACAGGCGGACTAACAGGTGACAAACACCCTGAAACGGGTTCACCCTCTTTAAACACCCACGGGCTCCAAAAATAAACCAATATGCAACATGGATCTACGACAGTTCTCGTGGTAACTGTCATGCAAAAAGCAACCTCCATTTAACTTCAGCCCCCGACAATCGCACACGCGCACGAAACCGTTTAACAGCCGGGAAGCAAACATGCTTGATTAGTTCAGACACGTCACTTTTAACGCTGCGCTCCTCAACACGAGGAGCGCCACGTCCAGACACCCGCTGCCCTCACAAAAGGTACAACAATGATTTTAACAAGTTGCTGACCTGATTTGTGTGTGCGTGCTTCTGCTCAGAGGCCAAGGAGAGGTGACAGGAGTAGCAGAGGAGAGGGGGGGAGAGAGAGGTAGATGGGGGAGCAAGAGGGAGAGGGGTGGAGGGGCAAAACGGGAGTTGGTGTTGCGTCTGACGGAGGACGGGGGTTTTAAGGGTGTGTGTGCATGTGTGGGGGGGCAAGTATGTAAGTGAATCTGTTTATGCTAACGTAGACAGTTGGAGATGGACTCTCTGGATGTGTGCCCCCAACACACACACACACACACACACACACACACACACACACACACACACACACACACACTCAATGACTGTAGTGTGGATGTCATATCTCTGTCCGTTCTATTTTTGCCCCCCACCTGTTAATGACATTAAAGCTGACCCGGGGGGAAAGGGCTTGCAGTGGGGGGGCTTGTGTCACTTCTACCCTGGCTGCAAGGTTCACGTCCGTGGCCACAGCTACGATCCCCCTGACTGAAGAGGAAATTGTAGATTCAACACCTTGAAAACTAAGAAATGCGAGCAGCTGGCTGTGGTAGAGGGACGTCAGAGGTGTCCGATCAAACGCAGGCAGCCAACAAGGCTCAACCAAACTGACATAAGCATTATATAGAGTTTTTAAAAAATCAACACACATAAAACACATCTAATTGGCTGTAATGTTCAACCTTCACATGCATCTTAGCATATCCAGAATATGAGGAGGATTAATAAAACATGCAGGTGTAAAGGTTGTGGAATCACAACGCAGAATAAAGCCGCACTAACAGTTGGCTTTAGCACAACCATTGTTGTTGTTTTCCTTCTGTCTTTCACTCCTTCCTATTTAGCCCCCATCTTTGTGCAACTTGGACGTCCTTGCACAGACACATGCACACCATACATCATAATGCCGGTCACATCTGACTGCAGTGTTCTCCTCAGGCAGCGTCTGCCGACCCGCTGCAGAGGTGGAACTACTCAGGCTCAGGAATACATCTGACTTATTATCGGGTGACTAGTCTCTCCTTTCATTATCCACAAGCTCAACATAGACGGACCATGTTAGGGTCTGAACATCTGGGCCTTTAAACATGGCAAATACGTGTGTGTTTCGGTTCATACCGTTGGCGCAAAAGGCGTAAAGATTAACGTGCACAGGTTTGGTTGGATGAGACGTGACTCCTCACACGGGTGTGAAACATAACCACTGGACACCACAGACCTGCTGTTTGGTGGGACAGAATGTTTCCAGGGAGGATCAGGCTGGCCTGGTAGACGCGCCACTCTGTGCGCTCTGCCCGAGTGGACGCGCAGCTGGCGGGGATGATTTGGGCGACGTGGACGGTGCATCCATCCCGAAATATGTTCTGAGGATAAGAAACCATTTGCACTTGACTCGCCAGACTTCCCGCTTTTAGTGCCGAATGAACTGCTACGGTTCCACAAGTTCCGCCTGCACGAAACACCTTCTGGGGCTTTTCTCTGTATCACGCAGGCGCAATGAGGGAGGACAAAACCCGCTGAAACATGCCCTATCTGGCCTAATTAATTAATTGGTTTATCAAAGCAGGCAAACGTGTCTAAAATAAGCAGGCGACACCCACACAGACAGAGAAGCAAGGATTTATTTGGAAGTATGAGGAAAGATAGTTTCTAACATCAGACAAACCTGTTGGCCGTTGTTCTTCCTCTTCTCTGTGTTTGAAATGTTTTTGCGGGTGTCGCTGGAAAAACACTGTCAGATTTAAAGCTTATTCCAGGGTGCGTCCAACTCAAAAAGAGGCGACATCCTGGAAGTAATGGAGGCACCCACTAACCATAAGATGGCGCTGCAGGGCTTAAGGCATGAGGGGAGTGGGGCATGGAGGGTGTGGTGCTAGTGGGGCAGGAAGAGTGTTACCTGCTGGGGATGAGCTGAACGTCAGGTTCAAACACTGACAATTGGCAACATTTGATCGTTTATTTCTTCCTCTCACAGATAAGAGACACAAACTCAACTGGTTAATAATGTCATTAGATGTATGGATGTCTCCTCTCTTCGTCCAGATATATGTCTGCATTTCTAACTGATTTATTGTGTATTGGTACAAGAGCATCATTGGACTTAATTGGAAGTTGATGCTGCTGAACAACTGTTGGTTCTGTGCTGCTTCGTTCATGGCGTTTCATCCCGGACCTCCTGTCTTCACTCCTGTTCAGCCTCGTGCTCTACAGAATCATCTCCATGTCACCTGTCAAAAGATGGAGGAGACATGATTTTTGTGAGGATTTCAAATCTGAAATAAATAAAGTTGATGAACAAAGGAGATTTGTTATAACAAAAGGGAATGATGCAGGATAAATAAGATTGACATTTAACCAGATTCTCTGTGACCTCCCCTCTGCTGGCACCATCAGAACTGTCAGGCCTTTTCTATGAAAGACAATTAGAGATAATTATCCTTCTGCATCAGCCGTGGTCCACATGCCACGATGCAAATCCTATTTTTAAATGGTTCCATTTTCTTGATGAATAATTATGGTGTCACAAAATGAAGCTTTGTTTTCTTCAGCTGCTTTCAAAAACACGCAGGGCTCGAAATTAGATCAGTGCAAATGTTCTACAAGTTCTGGAACAAGTATCAGATAAAAAATATCTTTGTAGTGGGAGCATTTTAACAGCAGGAGCATCTCACTGGTGCAGACCTTCACCAAGTGGCAGCTTATCTGGTTACTTTAGGTACAATTTCAGAGTCGTGGAATGCAGATAAATGTGCATCAAGCTGAACTACTGAATGCAGCAGCAGCTACGTTCATGGCTGTCACCCCCTCTATCAACAGTGTGGGAGCATAGGGGATATTTTTAGAGGGTCTTTTCACCCAGAGGAGGAAATTTTATGATTAATGTAAACAGTATAACCTCATCACTCATTCCCAGTTTGCACACTTTAAGGAAACATGTTGAATCTTTGAGTTCTTCACAATCTTCACAAGTTTTAGGTAAAGAACGTATAGAATATTATGGCTTTAAGTGCATTATCTCTTCTAAGGACCCCTTCTTAAAAGCTTTGCTGAGGTTAAAGCATGTTAAGAGTGTGTTTGTTTGGGGGTGGGATTAATATACTTTCCAGTCTGAGGCCGACGTATGTGGTCTCCAGAAGCGGCGCATATTGAGCCGTGTTGCACTGACACGACTTCAACGTTGAAGTTATACATGCTTGTAAGTCCAGATGGTCAAATTTGTTGGAACTGCATCATGAATGATCAACGTCAGTGTAATAGCGCCTTCAGGGTGTCTTACATCTTTGTCTATTATTGGATGTAATCTGGGTTTAATAGCAATGTAGCTGCCATTTTAACTTCCCTCTGGCGTATATTTAGTATGTTTCTATAAATGCGATGGTCCACTATTTTGAACTCTACCCGGGGTTAAGCAGTTTAGTGGCTGCCTGTCACCGTGCTGCCATAAGCAATAAGACAGAATAAGAGATCAGAGTGGAGGAAAAAGAGTTGGATTTACTTGGGTTAGGTCATCCCCAACCGTCTGGTACCCAGGTCTGTCCTGTGATCACATTCACTCCTGTATAGAATACAGACTGCTCAAATCAAATGTTGAACAATTATCCAGAAACATGTTTTTAATGTTACCGTGTCAGCGATGAAACAAGGGGATCTTTTTCTCTACCTGCCAAAAGCTGCAGAAAACAGAGCAAATTAGCCCAGACGCAGGGATTTCCTGTAGAGTGAAACTCACTTCATCTTCACACTTGTGTTTTCACTATCACTACCACTCCCCTCCTACGTGTAGAGGCTGCAGATGAATGCATCCTGTGGGCCCCGTGGAAGCACACATAACTGATATCAAACAACGACAGCAGCACCAGCAGTGGGGATTTTAGCCTGGAATGTAAACCAAAGCACCAGAACGTGACTGGAAATCTAACTTCACCGCACACACAACTGGGATTATTTTACACACATTCTTCAGTGGTCCAGTTTGCATTTTTGAAAAACAAATAAAGAAAACCCCACCAACAAAATGAGCTCAGGGTCATTTCCCCATGTTTGTGCACCACAGGGCCTGTGAATTTTACTAAATCTCTTGATTATCTCTTGGGATGGGTATAGTTGAAGGCATAACATGATCTTTACTACTGAAACATTCTTCTAACGGCAAATGATCGGAGTGAACTGGTACTGTGGGATATTTTACTGTATGAAGTGGGATTGAAACACATGATCTATATACTGTATAAGAGTGATTGAGTAAGTCTGGGAGAGATAGAGCGAGAGAGAGAGAGAGAGAGAGAGAGAGAGAGAGAGAGAGAGAGAGAGGGTTAAATTTATCCACCTGAAGCCAATCCTCCTCAAGCTGATCAGTGGGCTCTATGGACTAAACAGGTTGATGACTTCAACCTTAAAGGCAGGTAAGAAAGTTTCATTCATATTAAAATGATTATTAGGGTTTTGTTTCCTTCAAAACAGGAAAAACAACAATCTTCTGGGATTTAAGACACTTACCCGTACCGTTTAGAAGCCTTTCAATTAATCTATTTATTATTTTACATAGATGTTGATGTAAAAAACATTTGATTTATCTTAATAGTTAGTGTAATTTGCCTTTTTAGTAGAAGTTGAGCATTTATTAACCTGAATTTTGGAAAGATGAGGAGATATTTTTGTTATGTAATACACAAAGTGGATTTTCTGCCATTAGTTTACAGCTCAGATGGGCCGTTATCTACAGACGACTGAGGCTTCTTATGTCTGATGCAAACATCATCATCTCTGCAACAGTTTAAGGATAATGAAAATGTTCTGCACAAAGAGAAGCTCTCGGTTTACCCTGTTAGCATGTAGGTGGACCTGGGATCCGTGTCTCAGATATGTCAACTTTGTCCTTTTGTTGTCCTTTAGTGTTGACTGGTGGTGATATGAGGCATTGACACACTGTTGTGTGTTGGCATTGTTGGTGTTGATGGCATTTGAGGATGTGCTGTTTTGTGTGTTTTTGCGTGGTTGCGTGCTTCAGGGGAGCAACCACATTGTTACTGTTGTTTACTGTCACCTCTGGATCTCAGGCTCCACCCACATCTCGACACCTTCACCGCATCTCGTTTTCAGTCCACTTGTGATGAGCTTTGGATCACGTGAGGTTAAGATCTTGATGGGTCCGACACCCATCTTTGGCTTTGATGCAATCACGTGTTTCAAGAGTCGAAGTTCAGCTCTCCTCTTCCACCATATTTAAATTGGACAGATTCTTGCTTCCAGTATCTCTCATCCTTTAGTTTTTGGTTCAGTACGCATTCTTCTCTTTTGTAATATTGGAAATACTTGGCTGATGGCAAACTAGAACAAATCGGAGTAATTTCTAACTCGTCCACCAGGGTAAGTTTTTGGAATAATGTGTTAATTACTGCAGCAGAATAACTACCGATATCACATTCGCAGTGACAGTAAACTCTAATTTTCATCCATTTTAGGAAAAGGGAAAAAAAATTAAGCAGCAAAGATGTGTCAGCATGGCTTATAAGGGTTAGCTTGTGCTTTCACTCTGGCTCCTCCATCCTGGGAGCTCTGTGGAGCTCAGAACAGAAAGTATTGGCTGCTGGTCTGAGTGGTCCCAGTGGGTCATCTTAGGTCATGGCTTGTGGCTCATACTCCCTGAAATTGTTTAAGCAGAGGAATAAACTGTTGAGTTCAAAGATCAGGAAGAGCAAGCATCTCAGAACCAGCACAGTTAGCATTTTTTGGTGGAGGTTTTGTGTTGCAATTTGGTGGAAAATTGCAACACAAGCCTCTGACCAGTTTTGATGGCAGCCGGATGTGGTTCTTAGGACTGCTAAGGATTTGAGTTCAACACCATTGTTACATTAAGATGTGTGAATATGAGCCACATAACTCAACACTCAGTTTGTCTTTGTCAGTTTTTCCCCACAAAGTCCATTGTTTACATCCTCTTTGTCAACTAGTAAATAAAAATGTTCAAGTTGTATTTGAAGGGCCAATAATTGCTAAAATGATCCATATGGAAAGAGAGCAAAGCTAATTAACATTCAACTATTTTAATGGTATATTCAAGGGGTTAGTCAATGAGATGGAAAAATATCCCCCTGGAAAGTGGATTACTTTTTTAAATATGATGGATTTTATGTATTTATGTATAAAAGGGACGGGCATGCCAACATAGATTTGGTAAAGACCGGCTGGCCTCCATCCTGGCTCCTCCATCCAGCCAGACTCATGTGATGAGCTGCGTGAGACAGAGAGGTCTGCAGAAGAAGCTGTGGAGAAGAAGGGTTAGGTGTAGCAGGAGGAGGAGGAGGAGGAGCGACTTTAAGCTGCAGTGAGGGTTGTGCCACGTTGAGGCACATGTACAATCTCCAGAGAATCTGGATAACTAACCTGGGTTAGGGGCTGAGACTGGCTTTGAAAAAGCTTAACATGCACACGTGCCAACACGGTGGAGGCAAAGATGAAGAGGTGACACAGAAATTGGTTTAAATGGAGAAGCAACGGCACTACAAGCAGCTGAAATATCGAGGATGTATAAATTACATTTGTGTTTAATAGGCATGGACACAGAGTGACCCCTTAGGCAGGTTGTGGGTGGAGACAGGAAGCAGCGATCAATCCTAACAGAGTATAACAGTGAAGAGGTCAACTGCCATTAAGAGTCTTCTCTCCTTCTCTGAGATGCCGCAGCAGCCTTTGATTATTCTGCTCAGGTCTCTGGACTCGTGTGTGAGGCCTCGTGCCTTGCAGAAGTATCATGTCTCCTAAATCTCCTCTAATGTTGTCTTTAAGCATCAGACAGCGGGGCTCATTGTCAGATTAAGACCTTCATCTGTTGGCTGGATGAACACCTCAGAAGGCTTCATTTAATGGCCCTCGGCAAATAAAAACAAACCCTACGCTGGAGAACATTGTCTGTGTTCTTCTGACAAAATTAAATGTGGTTCCTGAAAGGCCAAACTAAAAGACTCTGAGAGTTGACATCATCGCTCATTTCATGCTTGACAAAATAAAACGTAGCTGTTGCTCTTTTCAGTCGCCCTTGTGAGATTTCTGCTGTGGTTTTAAACCATTTACACCAGTTATCAGACCAACGTTGGTTTAGTTCAGCAGTGGCCATGCATGCTCTTACTTGTGAGAGACGGTGGCGATAAGAGGCTTAGAGGAGATGGCACCCTGTGTGTTCTCTGAATCTCGCTCTTTGGCTGACCTGGGAATGGCCCAGGGACTTCACCTTAAAGGTGACACACATGAAATATTTTTGGACATTATGAAACATTTAAGCCTCATGAATATCCATTTCATTTACTGGTTGCTAACCAGCATTTACACAGACTTATTGATAATTTGGTGCAGGTCTGGTGGATTTTTCTCTTCCAGCGATAAACAGCTCACATCCTCTCCATTCCAGCACCTGACATCAGTCTACCTGCTGAGCTTTTCTTTGTCTATGGATTTGCACCTCATTCTTGTCGCTCTTTGAATACAAAAGAAACACATGTTGTGAAAGTCGACCCTGATTTGAGCACCTACTCTCTTCCTTGTGTACTCCTGCATAGAGTTTTATTTATAGAAACACTTCAAGACACCATTTTTATAATATTATGAACACCATTGGGGTTTTTCATTTAGTTGCATCTCAGTTTAAAGACTTCTTTTTGCTTGTCTTAGGTAACTGGATGGTGGTTTGAAGCCAGAGTTAAAGAGATTGCTCCTGGCTGTCGAACACAGCAGGTCCTTGGAGCCAAGAGAGATCATCTGGCTGGCGATGGGCCCAACACCTCCTCACTAAGAGAGTATAAGGAGCAATCAAGACTTAGCAGCCAGCTCTCACAGATTATTGCCATGGAACCAAGAGACTTTGCATGATACCACAAACGTCAAAGGCAGCGAAACACTGAAGATTTTGGCACCATTGTTTAATTCCTTCTAGAACATTGTTGTGTTTTGTCTGTTTGCTCTTTAAAACCCATTCATGCTCTTGCAGAAAAGGATTTATCTTTCATGTTGTGGTTGCCATGTGTTGCCTGAACGTCCTCAACTGTAATGCTCATAACCTCCATTCATGGTGTTCGCCACAGCAAAGCTAAGGCCTGAGAGGACTGTCACAACTAAAGGAAACCCTTTGACTGAGGCTAGCTATGGCCAGAGACCTCTTCCCTCTCTGCCCTATGCTGTCTCCTGGACGACAACAGCCCTACATGGGTGCAACTCTGGGATTTGTCCTCCCCTTCTCTCCCTTACATTCTCTCATGTTCTATTCCTTCCTGACATGTGCAGCAGCAGCAGCAGGCAGTCTGCCTGGCACAGAACACGATTATGGAATCAGTCCCAAATTTGTTTGCACTCCAATCCCCCCAGAAGCAGACCCCAGCTGTTACTCTCCACCTACTGTGCCCCATGGACCAAACCCTAACGACCACAATAGCGGTAATCGCCGCGGCATGATGTCTGACGAGGCCAAAGCCACCATCTTACACCTGCGTGAGAGCCTTGTGAGGCAAAAGGAGACCATTCTGGACCAGCGGGAGACCATCAGAGAGCTGACTGCAAAGCTGACCTTGTGTGAAGGCTTTGGTGGTCACCATAGCACTGGTCACCATGACAACCATCACAACAATAATCATCATGATACTCATCATGACAACCACCACGATGACCACCATGGGCAGCATAGCACCCACCACTCACCGTCCTCCCACCATGGGCCTTCCACCCATCACAGCAATGATCATCACTACTCCCACGGAAGCCACCGGCCAGACCCCCACCACAGGAAGGGCTCCTCCCACACCAAACACGGGTCCTTCTCTCCTGAACAGACAGGAAAAACACTGCAGACGCTGAAGGAGAGGCTGGAAAACTTGCAGGTGGGTCCAAGTTTGCAGCGATTGGCTTTGTCATAAATTTTGTTCTGGGATTTAAAACATTCCGATAAAATGTGTAAGGAAATCATTCAAATGGCTTTGAGGGTCAAGAATTAATAGGAAATGGCTTCAGCTGGTGTGATGAATGAGTTTTATAAGTTTCAGCCCTCACACAAACAGTGCACCCACACAATGCTTAATTAGTAATGTAGGAGGTCCTGGAGCATGGCGGGGGAGATCTGGCAATTCCGAACGGGGGTTGGAGGTAACAGAAGAAAATACACTGCCTACGCCATTTCTCTAGCTGAAAAAAAACCCTAAATATTGCTGAGTGTAGATCAGTGTGTTTTAATTTCAGAACATTTAACACAGCACTGCTGTGAAATGTTAAAAAAATAAAATAAAAGCACTCCAACAATTGTCACAAAAAGCAAAATATCCATCAAATTAACCAAGAAATCAACTGGATGAGACAAGAAAACAGGAAGTGTCTGGGGTGAGGGAAGCCTGGGCATCACTGCTTAGGCTGCTGCCTCCCCCACCCGGCCCCGCAGAAGTAGACGAGACAAGACAAAAACACTGACCGTGACCATGTAAACAGCAAACACATTTCTTTCATTTAGGCAATTCATTTCTCAGTGACACACAATAAAAAACGGTTCCAAATCCAATGTCAGAAGTGTTCTGGCTCAAATTAAGCCCTCCATACACAGACACAAAGCAGTCAGAGCTTGTCAGTTGTCTAAGAGCCATTCCGGTTCTCGATCTCTCCCCTGGATATCAGTGGCAAAGTCTAAGCTCTAACAGGAAGCTGCTGTAAGTTCATTAGCCGTTGCCCCTGACCTTACACAACCCTTGTGTTGTTCACATGGAGGATTGAGACATGTGAAGCTTAGAGGAAGGCAGGAAGAAGCAACATAGTCAAACAGGCAAAATGATGCCATTGATATTGCAGACATCTTCCGAATATACCACAAATAAGTCAAATGAGTGGCGGTGCTGAGTCAGCACGTCCTGAGACTTGAGCTGCATCATGTGACAAAATTGCTACAGCCTGCTGATACATGAAATCTCATTATCAGCGCAGGTGGTCTCAGGTCATGCACAGAGCAAGTTGCCAGAAATCGCCTTCAATCCCCCTTAAAGGTGTGAGACAAAACCGAACCAGAGCCAGGATTTACCCCCTCCTCACTCCCTCCTTTAACAGGATGCCTCGGGCTTCTGGCGATGTGCCAAAGCCCGCTAGCCAGCCTCACCTTCAATTAGCGTCATCCTTCCTGATGAGGCTATTAATCGTGGCATGCATTGGCAGGGAACAAAGCCGGATTTATTGGTGAGGAAGATGAGGATAAGGACAGATAGGAAACACTCTACCTGCTTTTTTTTTTTTGCATAAATCAGCAAACCCACTGCAAATGCCAACTGACTTGTTTGTGATTTATGATTCTGATCATTTTAAAAACACAAGCATGCAAGTCAGCACAGTGGGTGATTGGTAGACATGAAAATATGGAGTTTACTGATGACTGCTCGATTCTCCAGGCCCGGAACTCCTCCAGCTCCTACTCCAGCTCCCTGAGGGAACTCCTACAGAGGAAGATTGCAGCGCTGGAGGAGCAGCTGCACAGCTACTACACGGATCACCATGATTATGGCCACCATAGCGACCACCATGATGATCACCACGACGACCACCATGGCAATGGCCATTATGACGATCACCATGACGACCACCACAGCAACGGCCATTATGACGATCACCATGATGACCACCACAGCAATGGCCATTATGACGATCACCATGACGACCACCACGATGATCATCATGGTACCGGTCATCATGATGACCATCATGATGACCATCACGATGACCACCATGGCACCGGTCACCATGACAGCCATTATAACAAACACCACAACAACCACAGGTACCATCACAGCGACCACTACAGTCATCGCTACCACAATAACCACCAGGACTCATACAGAGGGCACCATGGCAGCTTTGGCAGCCACCACCGCAGCGACCATCACGATGATCATAATGACCACCACAACAACCACCATGACGACCATCTTGGTCACCACAGCGATCATCATGACGATCACCACGACTATTATCACAGGCCTGGGCACCATGACAATCACCACGACAGCCACCACGATGGCGACCATCATGACAACCGTCGCGATAATGACCATTACCCACGCCGGCTGCCCTTCAAAGACACCAGTCTGCACGGAGCGGGTCACAGCAAGCTGGAAGCAGTCCTGGGTCAGCTGCACCACGGCAACAATGAGCACGGTGGGCACAAACGTTCAGGTAGAAACAGCTGAGCTGTGGCATCAGTGGAACTGAGTGGGGCTGAAATCTCTCCTCTTTAGGCAACCACAAGAAACTGAAGAGTCCCAGTTCTTTCCTGCTGGACTTCCCCATGAGGACCAACTACATGTATGCCAGGATGAAGCGCTCGGTGGTGAAGGAGATCTTCGCCCTGACCATCTGCCTGTGGGTGAAGCCGGGGACGGGTCCAGGTCTCGGGACGCCCTTCTCTTACGCTGTACCGGGTCAGGCCAATGAGCTGGTCCTTATCGAATGGGGAGGAAACCCGATGGAGCTGCTGATCAATGATGAGGTAAAATCCCACAGTAAAAAGTGTTGCTCAGCAACAGAGTTAAGGAACCCTGTTTCACATTAACACCCTTGCAGAGGAAACACAGACGATGATTTAAGCTTCAAAAAGCAGCTAAAGGGTCCAACAGACCTTCTCGTTCTTCCTGAAGGCCTCAGAAAGGCCCAAGTTAGGTCTCAGGTTTTCTTTTACATTTCTCTGTAACGCTAACAGTGATGTGGGATGGTCGTTCAGTTATTTCCTTCCATTAAAAGACTGATGAACTTTTCCTCTAAGCGGTCGACAGGTGGCCTCCTCCTGTCTGGATTCTGTTGCCATCGTTTTCAACAAACAAATAAGCAAAGCAAATAATTGGATCATTGTAATTGACTGGCCTAATTATCTCCAATCACATTACCAGCAGGGATAAAGTGTCATGATTACTTTGCTGCGACACAGTTGGCAGCGATCAGGCTGATCAATAACATAATGAAATGATCTTTTCTCATTTTGGTGGAGGAGCAGCTCCCATCATGAGGCCTCCTGCTGATCAAGGATGTGTGTTCTTCCCCCTCCACCTCTGCCCCGCTTCTTTAGGCGGTCACATTGCCCATAACCATGACCGATGGGAAATGGCATCACGTGTGCGTGACGTGGTCAACACGTGATGGCATCTGGGAGGTCCACCTGGATGGAGTGAAGAAAGGCTCAGGGCAGAACCTGGCATCCTGGCATGCCATCAAATCAGGGGGGATCTTCATCCTGGGCCAGGAGCAGGTACAGAGAGATGTTTCCTCACACCTTTGCACCAAAATCATGAGCTTTGAGTCTTCTCCTTTAACAGACAATGTAGATCTGAGTCAGCAGAAACATGGTCACTCTGATATTTGTTCTTGTCCTGAAGAGGAAGTGCCTAATGCTCAGATATGACTTCTTCTGGTCCTCACAGGACACGATGGGAGGCCGCTTTGATGTCACTCAGTCCTTCACTGGGGAGCTGTCTGATCTCCAGTTCTGGTCCAGGGTCCTGACCAGCAATGAGATCCACAACCAGGCGACCTGCACGAGCCACCTGACAGGTGACGTCATGTCCTGGTCGGAGGAATCGGTCGAGCTCCACGGAGGGCTCACAGAGGTGCCCTTTGACCCCTGCCACTGAGGACTGACAGGACAGGTGAACCTAATAACTGGAGACCAAACCTTCATCTTCATCAAGGATGGCGGATTGTTTAATGTTTGGATTCTTTGGTTTTCTGTAGTGTACAGGCTCAGCTGTAGCACAGGAGGAGCAGGCACTTATTTTACCTCTCTAGATTTTCCATCCCTGTCTGATTCTTCTGCCTTCTCCTCCCGATTCTTCCTCCTACACTTCTGCATCTTCACTCTGAGGCTGCTGTCGGCAGGATGACTTTGAAGGCTCCAAAAGAGAGCAAGGCTTTGGATTTATCGACTGTGTGGTCAGATCCACTGCACCTAATAGGATTTATCCCATCAGAGCAGGTCCAAAGGTTGCTTGTTGCCATCAGCTCACCAGCTCTAGCTTGTTCTCTCTGATACGTGAGCAACACAAATGTTACAGGAAGTGAAAGAGTGGCTAAAAGACACTGGATCACCATTAGCCATTAGAGAGAAAAAAGTTCTACTGCACAACTTTTTAATGCAGAGATCTCTTTTTATATTAGTATTTCATATTGAAAACTCTGCAGCAAGCTTTTTTAGAAATATTTTTTTCACAGATTTACGATCCATGTGTACTGTAACCTCCAGAGCTGGGAGATTACGTTCTGCCACTGCAGGACATGAAGAAGATTTGAGTTTTCAACCTTCTGAAAAGGATGTTTTTCTCTGTTGCAACATTACGTAAGGACTCAATGTCAGAGGAGTTATGGCCACCAGCCACCTGACCGCATCAGTATCAGCATTAACGTAATGCTGATGTCTCCTCGGCAACCGGTGGCTTACTGGACTTACCTGATCTGATCCTGTTTATTTTCAACTAGCCTGAACCACATGACAGTATCTAATTCACACACACACACACACACACACAGACACACACACACACACAAAGTTAAGAGATGCTACCTGTTTGTGGATGCATCCTTGTTTTTGTATATTTAGTCAAAATGTTGATTCATTCTGGCGTTTCTTATGTTTAATTTCATTATAGCACTTTTCCTGTCGCCCTGTGGCACCTTTCTAAAAGCATTATTTCTCAATTATATTTTGGTCTCTACCTTTGATCTCTTGCATTGAACTTTCTTTAACAGGGTCTGTTGTTGCCATGGTGATAGCTTCTGTACAAAAGTCTTTTTTTCCTCCGAGTGTAATGCCAAGACAAATGCACGAGACACGTATTTCATATGTTTTTGTTACGCTGGCTTCAGCTCCTACTGCTACGTGGGATGTGTAGGTTATAAGCTGAAAATTGACATTTAAACATGTAAAAATAAAATATTCGATATGCAGAATGTCGCCTTTGTTGTAAATGTAGCACCTTTTGTTATGTTTATCCTGTTTATTATTGGATGTAAAGGTACGAAATATTATATTCTGTTCAGTCAACAGTCGTTTTATTTATATGTAAGCCAAAAATGTAAAATACATGTAATACTTGAAAGAGGAGGAAAATGCATATTTGTAAACCTGTCAGGATTTTCAATAAAATACTTTAAACAATCAAACAGAAATGCAGTTTTTTGCCTGCCAATGTCAGCGTATCTTTTTATTTTACGGGATAAAATGTTGTTTCTAAATGCATTCACAAAAGGACTAAAATATAAAGGTATTTAACATTTCAAAATGTGTGTAAACTGTTCAGCATGATGGAGCCGCCTTTGACTTCTGACCTCCAATCATCAGAAGAGAAATGAATAAAACAACATCCCTTGAAAAATATTGTATGATTCATACACCTGGTCAGGGAAGTTGTTAACTCTTTTGTAAACATATATTCTCATCATTAAAATGATGAGACTTTAAAAAGAAATTATGTGCGGAAATCTCTGCTGATTTTATTTTCCTTTAAATAAAAATAGTTTTGAGGTCAACGAGTAACAAGAAATATTAACAACAGATATATGCATAAAATCATATTAACAAAAAAATATAACGACTTTTAAAGTGCAATTTGTTGATTTGCAAACGTTCCAGACGGAAAAGTGTGAAAGAGTGACGACAGTTCAATGATTTGACACTGGAGGGCGCTGACAGGACAAACCCAAAAATGTCAAACTAAATAGTTTCAGAGACGCATCTTTACTATGGCCTTAAAATATAAATGTGTTCATAAAAGCTATTTGAGTTCATCATATTATACTAAAACTAAATCTACATTTCTGCTTTCCCTTTTGTTTATTTTAAATATTTTCAGTATTGGTGATTTCAACTGTTAAATTGTTAAATGAAGTGTTCAGCTAAAAAAAATGTCTTAAAAATAATGTTTATTCCTGGCTGCAAAAAGAAAAAGAAAGTTTGCAACCACATTAATGAGCTAATTTAAGTTTGGAGACAGACTTTCTTGTCTTGTTGTTGAACCTCTTCAAAGTGTCCACCAGGCGGCGGTGTTGTTTCTTCAAACACTAATCTACGTCTATTTCCCGACATGCCCCGCGAGTAACCAGCCTTTAACGCTCTCAAGATTATTTACAGAGGAGATTGTATCGTTTTCCTAAAAGGTAATTATCAAATCGCTTTATTAGTGTGTTATTCATAGGGGTTTGGCCTTGCTCTTTATGTGTCTGACGGGAAAAACGAACTGTTATTAGTAAATATCCGACATTATTTGTTTCACGTATTGTTGGATTTTTATTTGTGTCCCTATTTTTTTTTCAGCGCGATGTGATTAAAAAACGGGAGTTATTTGTCATTGATGGATTAAATCACTGCTTAAATTCAACGAAATATTTTCCATTCCGCTCCTATCCGGGTTTATTCGGTCCTGAAGAGCTGGTGTGCGGCAGCTGAATAATGAAAACAGTCGTTTGCTTACTTCTTAATTGCTCATTCCTTTTCGATTGTTTAAAGATGTCTGAGCAGATGGAAGAGAAGATCAAGACCTACAGGACAGCCCCGTTCGATGCACGCTTTCCGAACACCAACCAGACCCGCAACTGCTTCCAGAACTACCTGGGTAAACCTGTCTGACGTCATTCTGGTGTTGACTCTGCTGGACAACATCAAAGAGCTGTTAGCTGTTATAACCCTCTTGGGTCGTAACCTTCTAGCGTCACAACCCTAGAAGGTTTATAAACTCCCGCAAGAAAAATGGCTTTGCTGTCAAGGGCGCCCATATGTTTATTTGGGGTTTTATTTGTTTGACCCCTTATTTTTCCCTCCATTAACTGCAGATTTCCATCGATGCACCAAAGCTCTGTCAGCCAAAGACCAGGACACGGCCCCCTGTCTCTGGTACCAGAGAGTCTACAAGAGCCTCTGTCCCATCAGCTGGGTGAGTTCCCCCAAACAGGACCGGGATCCAGTGAGGATCCTCCTGTTATGCTTGAAAAGAGTGTGCAGAAGCTGCATCGTGTCAGGATTTACTCTCAGATTTCAACGTTTTTTGGGTTTTTTCTATGCGTCTCCGGCAGGTTCAGAAATGGGACGAGCAGCTAGAAGCAGGATCTTTCCCTGGAAAGATTTGAACAACTTTCCGCTCTGTGGTCATCTTTGTAATGTGGAGTGTCAGCTCTTTCTGTTCAGATGTAATGACTTTATGTGAAAGCTGAACCCTTTTATGATGTCGAATAAAGTTTGGAAAAACAGCCTTGGACCCTCTGTAAACACATGGTTGGAACAATTATAAAGTCTATATTAGTTATACTTAATTGGATTATACAATGGACAGAAATACAAAAATATATGAATAGTTAGATTGATGCTTAAAATTAGATTTTTTGACTCAAAAACTGACAACAAAATGGTAAATTTCTTCCCTAAAATCTTAATGGGCTTTTTCCGGATTGTCATAAGAAGGTGCAATGAAAGGACTTTTGATAAGAAGCTACAATCAGTGGTGAGCTTCAATACCTGGATTCTTAGTTGTTGACTTATGTTAGATATCGATAATCAAACCCGCTGCAGTCATCTCATTAGTTTTCATGTAGATTTTAAAAACCATCAGTGAGCAAAACTCTGGTCAAGTGTTTCAGCTGCATTCTAAAGTACTTCTAGCAACACTAAGTTGTATTAAACTATCCATTGCATAAGCACACACACAGCCTCCCCCTCCTCCCCCCCCCCCCCCCCCCCCCAGTCACGCACAGATCACAAGACTTTTTCTTAAACAACCTGAGCTGTTCCGCGTGACCCGTTGCCAGAGCAACAGTCCGCGTTGCATCAGCATCCGCAGCAGCATCGGTCCCACAGGAGAAACCTGTCAAGGTCGCCAAACGGGAGGCATCATGGGTAAACTGGGTGGGTGGGGGGCGGGGCCTTTACGCACGACAGTCACGCGTCACGTCTCGTCTACGCATGCGCCGAGTCTTTCGTCACCTGAGCTGACCAACTAACCGAATATCGGCTGCGACCATAATAGGACAAGGGCGCTGCCGCGGCTGCCTGGATGCGGTGATGCTGCGCAGCATTCTGCACGTATCAGCAGAGGGGCGGGGCCACATCCCGGCATCCCAGCATCCCCAGATTCTATTGGCTGACGCAGCTGGGGGAAAAAAATAACAAATACAAGCATACGTGCGGTTCTCCTCGCAGCTCCACGAGAAGAATTCTGGGAGAAAACGGGGGCAGTTCTGCTGCAACAACGACTACAACGTTTAACCGACGGACCCCTTTTTCCTGACCCGCGACTCTTCAGAGGTGAGAGACCGACTCATGTACGCTCGTGCGCGGCTCTGAGAAAGAAAGTACAGGTTTGCAGAGATGCCACTTTGACCAACACATAGTAAGAGAACAATCGACGAAATAATCAATTGTTCTCTGCTATAGCTTAAGCGACATGCTGCATGTATCGATTATTGGTGATTAGTAGTCTGGTGTGAGGAGCAGGAGGCGGTCGTGTCCGTTCTCCCCGGCCGGTACCACGGACAGCGCCTAACGACTTGTTTGATTTCATACAGCCGTCAGCACCGGCGGGCGGGTACAACGAGGCTCTTCATCAGCACCTGAAGATCTGTTGGTGTAATCTACGCAGTGATCAAGCAGCTCGTCTTCAGAAGATGGAAGGACAAGTGAGTGATCATCATGATCTTATTTTTGGATCGTGGGCGGTCTGTGACTCACACAGCACTGCAGATGTTTGAGACAGATGTCGCGTGAGCTACGTGACTTCTGTACGCAGGCTCCAGATTTTAATATACTCGATAGATACCAGAAGGAAGGAAAAACGGAGGAAAAAACCAACAGATAATGTTTGATGTCATAAATGTGGAAGGTGACGTGCAACAGTTGTGCTCAGTGCATACACAAGCTCACACACAAGCGCGCACACGCACACACACTCTTCTCTGGCTGCATGTACAGCTGAACCATTAGGTTAGTAGAAACAAGACATGGAGCTGTCATAAGAAAAGTAAACTGGGATTTTATTTTAATTCCAACTGCAACCATCTTTACAGAATAAAGTTATATAAGTAGATTTAATAAATTGTGCCGTCATATACATAGTATTTATTTGTGTACAGTACTTTACTGTGTCCATGAAGGCATTGTGTCATGACTGTACATCCCAAACTCCCAAAATACAGAAAACCTTTTAGCTTCCAAATTCTGAGCAGCTTTCCAGGGTCAGGGTTGATTATTTAAATCTGCAGCCTGTGTGGGTGCAGTTTTTATTTTCCCCCGTGTCAATAAAACTGTCCCCTGAGGCTGTTGTCATGGAGGCAGTGGAAATAGAAGAGCATTAAGTCACCACTGTCTGGAGGAAAGAAGAGAGACTGGGGCTTGTTGAGGGAGGAAGTGGCACGGTGGGCACCTGAGTCCTGATACAGAAAACCAGTAAACCTGTTACCTGCTTTATTCCTCCACAAGTCTGGGCATGTGCAGCTAAATCCAGTCTGCTGATGTAATATCTGCAGGGGCGTTTCTGCCACCCACACGATGACATTTCAGAATCAACTAATGATAAAAGGACCCATTAATTCACCCCAACGTGCGTAATATGCCTATATATTTAGACATATAGCCAAAATGTTTGGTATTTGACTCCTACATTACTGTCATTGATATGGAACTGAGGCATTAGGTGGCATCATGTGACTGATCTTTTCTACTGAGTCACTGTGGCTTTATGGAAAAAAGACTGAAGGAAGGTGAACTTCAGTGTGTGTGTGTGTGTGTGTGTGTGTGTGTGTGTGTGTGTGTGTGTGTGGTGTGTGTGTGTGTGTGTGTGTGTGTGTGTTATGCTGTGCTTCTTAGTCTTTGAATTGAAGGGATAATGAAGTCTTCTGGGGGCCGATGAAGGCGCAGCTGGATTTTGACAGAGGTGGAAGTCTGTCCTGGTTCCGTCTGTCTGTTTCTCTGTCCTGCTGCTAAAGACTTATTCCTAAAGTCAGTCTATTGATCCATCTTGCCCCACCCACTTGATTTATATACAGAATGTTTTGGGCCTATTTTATTTGCTGTGATATCTGGAGAGGAATTGGGTGTGAGACGGGACTGATCCCTCAGTTCGATTATTCCTGCCTGATTGGTCCAGAGCCGCCCCCTCCATGTGACATTGCATCTTGAAAAGTTCCGCTCATGCGGATATTGTGCGACCTCACTTTGCAGCGGCGCCAAGGGCAGCGGATCACCTGAGGCCCGTGTGGATCTCGGTACCTTCTCATGTAACAGCAGCACAAAGTGCAGCGTCAGCGCTTCATCTCCCGCCTCAGCACAAACAAAGACACAGTGGCCCACTTTCTGTTGCGACCCAGCGTGACCCCACATCACCTTCACACATCATACAGAAAGTGTTTAATATAGTTTGACCTTTTCTGACCTTGATCCTGCGTGCATGCGTAGCCTGTCGGTGGGATCGAATGTGCAGAACAAAGTAGCCTCCAGATGATTACGTTTATTATTGGCTCTGTGAAAGTGTATTTATGGGTAATCTTATCATTTTCCTCCTCTCTCTCTCTCTCTCTCTCTCTCTCTACCCCCTTCCTTTCACCCCTTTCTTATGTATCTTTCTGTTTGGCTCCTTCACCTCCCCCCCCCCCCCCCCCACACACACACACACCTTTACAGCAGAACAAGCAGGTAACAGGGTACCTGTTGTTCTCTCTGGCCACGGCCGTCATTGGATCTCTGCAGTTTGGCTACAACACAGGAGTCATCAATGCTCCAGAGCAGGTTTGCATCTTTGTGTCTCTATAAGTGAATAAAGAACTCGTTGTAAATGTGAATAGTTTTATACAAATATCTACTAAATTCGGTGCTTCTTCAAAGCAATGTTACTGTAGCTACATGCTGAGCAACCGTGGCTCCCACATGTGTCTGAGATTTAATCATATTTCACCAGAAATTAAAATCCTTCTTCAACGACACCTGGATGGAACGATACAAAGAGCCAATCAGCCCAGGGGTCTGTACCATCGTCTGGAGCATCGCTGTTGCCATCTTCAGCGTGGGCGGCATGGTGGGCTCATTCAGCGTGGGAGTCATGGCAAACAGATTTGGAAGGTGCGGAAGGAGTCAGTCCAGATTTGTCTCCTGATGGAAGGGAAACTGGTCCATTTGGACTTTTAGTGTTCACATGAGTATTCCCTTATTCCTCTAATCATTGGCCCTGTGTATTTCCTGCTCCACCCAGCTGACTAAGCATTACTTCTAATGGAGAATATAGAGCCCTTGTATCTGGTTTGAATGTTCCCCAGGGCTGTTTCTCATTTCTCCATTTGTGTCTCTGTATTAGACCACAATCATCTTGACTTATCAACTCCTCAGAGTGGTGTGTGTCGACTTTATAATATGATAGTTGAAAACCCCACTCAGTCAACGTTTCCCCTTCCTCAGGCGTCGCTCCATGTTCCTGGTCAACTGCCTAGCAGTGATTGGGGGCCTCCTCATGGGCTTCTCAACAATCTGCTCCTCCTATGAAATGGTTATTGCTGGCCGTTTGGTCATTGGTCTGTTCTGTGGGCTCTTCACTGGCTTGACCCCCATGTACGTGGGTGAGGTGTCCCCCACTCCCCTGCGCGGAGCCTTTGGGACTCTTCACCAGCTCGGTGTGGTTCTGGGCATCCTGATCGCACAGGTCAGCAAACTCACCCCAGATTTAAACTTTTATTATGAGTTAGGCACAAAGTAGATTGAATGTTGATGTTCTAACGTGAGCTTTCGTGTTCAGATCTTTGGTCTGGAGGCTCTGCTCGGCTCAGCCAAGCTGTGGCCCCTGCTGTTGTCTCTTACTGTGGCCCCTGCCGTGGTGCAGTGTATCCTGCTGCCCTTCTGCCCCGAGAGTCCCCGTTTCCTGCTCATCAACCTGAAGCAGGAGGAGCAGGCCCGGAAGGGTAGGACTGCTTCTCTTGAGTTCTTCTTCTGCTGTCTCTGCTGCCGGTGATGCTTCTGTGCTGCTGCTGCTGCTATTGCTGCAGCCCCTTCAGCGATGTGCTGGAGAGAAGAGTGCTTAACAGCCAGACGGTCTTGGCATCTGCTTATCACACAGACTCTAAAGGACTGACCCACTTCTTCACATCTGACACAAACAGTCTCCACGGTTACAGGTGTGGCCGTGATGTTTACAGTAACAAGTCCTACTGAAACCTCTGAGGGTGGTCACAGTGTTGGTGGGAATCTACTGTTTTAACTGGTCTCAAAGCTCTTCTCCAGTCCCAGTTAGTAACCAGATGTGTTCACTCCCTACTCCATTATCATATCCTGTGTTGTCCTGTCTCCATGTGTCCGCTCTCTGTTCCGTCGACAGCGTTGGTTCGCCTGCGCGGCACCGAAGACGTGTCTGCAGACCTGCAGGAGATGAAGGAGGAGAGTGCCAAGATGGCGATGGAGAAGAAGGTGACCATCCCCGAGCTTTTCCGCTCGCCTGCTTTCCGCCAGCCGCTCCTCATCGCCATCGTCCTGCAGCTCTCCCAGCAGCTGTCAGGAATCAATGCTGTGAGTCTCAGACAGATGTGGCTGAATTTTCACACATCTGCATTTGTTTTTATCCTGGCACGTCCCGACTGTTCAAAGGTCTGTCGGTCCAATCACTAAAGATAACGTGCACAATTAACCACGAGAGAAGCAAAAGTCTAAATAAAGAATTTTCAAATATCCCGACGTGTTATCACCTGGAACTCTGCATTATTTAAATGCAATCCTAATTCTAATCTTGCTCCCTCAGGTCTTTTATTACTCAACAGGCATCTTTGAATCAGCTGGTGTAAAACAGCCCATCTATGCCACCATCGGCGCCGGAGTCGTCAACACTATCTTCACCGTTGTTTCCGTGAGTGTTTCTCGCTCCGCTGCTGTACGAGTCTGCGACCGTTTACGCTGAGCACTGTTCTCTTGCCGGCCCACTGCAGCTCTTCCTGGTGGAGAAGGCTGGGAGGAGGACCCTGCACCTTCTGGGACTGGGAGGAATGGCGGTCAGTGCTCTGGTCATGACTGTCACCCTTCTGCTGGTGAGTTTGGTGCTTTCATCGTGGGTGGTCAACCTAAGATGCCAACAGATCCAGCATGTCCGCATCCTCTTGAGCTTGAAGGAAGATCTTCAGAAAGACCATAACTCTGATTTAAGCTCATTCTACTTCCTTGGTTATTGTCATAATAATGCTCCTTGTTATGAGATTAGCATCCAATGTCTCAGAAATGTGCAGAATTTGACAATTCTTTTTGTCTTTCTCAGCAAAAAAGCATTCCTGCGATGAGCTATGTGGCCATCAGTGCTGTCATGATATTTGTGGCTATGTTCGAGCTGGGTCCTGGTCCAATTCCGTGGTTCATTGTGGCCGAGCTCTTCTCCCAGGGTCCGCGCCCGGCGGCCATGGCTGTAGCTGGATGCTGCAACTGGACAGCCAACTTTCTGGTTGGAATTAGCTTCCCCAAACTAGAGGTGAATGTTTGGAATGGCTCAGTCAGGTTCTCCACCTCCAATCAATCCTTATTCAGTAAAAATTTAAGAATGATGTATATATAAAACATATTCCTATATTTGTATATTTCTGACTCAGCCTTCTTATCTTTTCAGGAGTTATGCGGGCCCTGGGTTTTCCTCATTTTCACCACCTTCCTCATCATCTTTTTCATCTTCACCTTCTTCAAAGTCCCAGAGACGAAGGGCAAGACCTTTGACGAAATCGCCCGTAGCTTCGGCGGCAGCCCGCCTCCCGTCTCCGTGTCCGCCGAGGACCCTCCAGCCAGTTCCAGTGCTGCAGAGAATCTTACCACCTCTCCAGTGAAGGAGAAGGTCCCACTGGTGGAGGCACCGGCAGCAGATCCTCCTCCCGCCACTGAAAACACGCCCCTTGATAAAGATAAAGATAAAGCCACGGTGCAGGAGAGTGTGTAGAGCAGCTGTCGATGTAGGAGGAGGTTGTGAATGAAGGAAATGCTGGGACAACAATGCTACCGGGATTTTATATCAGAGCTACAATAGTGTTAGCAAATTTTGACCTTTGACCTGTTCAGGGTCATTCTTTCTGCTTTGGCAGCAACATTCTTTATAATTCCTTCTTTCAAATCCTCCCTAAGGTGAAAGAGTCAGTGTGCAATCAGGCCAAACGTACTCTCTATTCCTCTGAATTACACTATACCTAGAATTCAAGATGTCAGTCAGGATCACTGGAAAAAACAGGCTTTGTTGTGAACACCAACATATTGTCCAGATGGGGGCGAGCCTGCAGACCACTAACAGTTGTGTGTGCACGGTCACGCTGCACGCAGGTCTTTCCAGGTGCGAGAGCGAGTTCAGGTCCACAGTGACCCTGAGGTGACAGGGACAGCAGCAATGACACACTTTTGTCCTGTTCCAGTGGATGTTAGATTTACAGCTGTGCTTTGGTCCCGTGTTTTGTTGCCTGTTAAGTGTTGTCTGTGTTCTGAGAGTAGATTTAAAATGAAGCTCTGCCATCTGTGGTCGAGCATGAGCTTGCCGGTGATACCAAAGGGTTGTTGTGTCACATCTCGCTGTCACAAAGCTTTGCAAACTCAGCAGGAGCCACTGTTACTGTAAGCTTAGTTATGCTTAATTCAGATAGAAAAAGAGAGTTAGATATTTATTTATCGTACCTAATGTAGCTTCTTATTGTAGAGGGTCCTGTGATGTCATAGCTCGTCAAATAGTGACTGTGGCCTGTTGACATGTTGGCTGATTGGTGTGCACATTTATGTCAGGGGAGGGTAACGTGCAATGATCTCTATTCTTCGGTTTACTAAAAATACAGAGTATTTATTACATTAGAACTATTTTTTGCACAAATTACATAAAGTTACTATCCACAAAAGCTACCATTAGATTTCCAGACTGAGTATTGAGCTGCTGTGGTTCAGTAAACCATCACATGATGCGCTGCTGTGAGATTTTGAATGAACTGGGAGATGAACGTCTCATTTGCTGTTGCTGCTGTTGATTTAGATGCACCTTGTAACCTAATGAGCAGCAGAGCATCACAGTCATTTAGAGCTCTTAAATACTACTGAACAGTACTTTAAAACAGTATAAAACCATATTTAAGGGAAGACTTTCCGCACATAGAATAGCTATATGAAATAGAATAACTATATAAAACCTTCAAGAACACTAAAATAGGAAACGTACATGTATAAGTATGTGTGTTTTGGTTTGAAAATGATCAAGCTTTGCATCTTCATCTGTAAGAAATGTGTCTTTTCTGTTGTTTTTTATGGCATGAGGCATATTTTAAGGCTAATTTAATAGTGATGTGTTGAATAGTCCGATGGAGAAAAACCTCACCAAGTAATTAACAAATAACTTGTTGTTTGGTTGTCTGTTTTTTGTGCCCTGTTTATTTGTTTATGTGTTTATGTGTTTATTTATTTATTTATTTATTTATTTATTTATTTATTTATTTATTTATTTAAAGCTTCCCCTTTATTGGTGAACCGAACATTAAAACGATGCCACTCACCAGCAGCCAGTTGAGATTTGACACTTATATATGAATAATAATATCTAAAGTTTACAGAAACATGAAGGCAGGATTGAGATTTGGTTGCATCTAAAGATTTGAATCCTCGTATCCAATTTTAGTTATTTAACCCATTTTCTAAAAGGATGAAACCAATAAGTGGATCTCTCTCAACCTCCAAGTATAAGAAGATAAAAGCATCCAAGTGTAAATATCTATTTTCTATCAGAGTGATATCTAATGTTGGTTTGCTACGTGGCGTTTTCCTTCGGGGTCGTGGATGACTTGCTGACTTCAGTTGAACATTTCTTGACCTTGGTGTGAAGTTTGTGTCTTTGTTGAACACGATGTCTCCGTTGTCACTCGTTACAGACCGTCTGCACCACGCCTAAAAAGCATTGATGTGAATCAAAGAACCCACCAACACACATGTGGCTTACTGCTTTGTCTGCTTCCCTGTTGTTTGGTCCTGGTGTGCATGCGTGTGTGTGTATGTTGTAATTGATGTACTGGATGTAATGTATGGTTTGAAATCATGTACTGTAAGTCTATTTGTGCCTCTTTGCATCTCACACATTCACAGACTGTTACTCAACGCTTGCACTCACGACGAACTCCGATCTCAGTCGCTGAGCCAGCGACTTAAACTATCAGTTGCTGCGTCACGCCGCTCCAACGCCTGAAGTCACGTCATAAACTGCTTTGTCAGGTATTTAGTTGGAAGCTTTTTGAGTGGTATTTTTTGGGATGCTGGGAAGTCAGAAGACAATTGTTACCGAGCTCTACATATTCATCCCTGTGATCTGTGATGGGAGTGAATCCACTTTGGTAGCTGCAGTGAATTATGCTTTTCACCTTGTCTCCATGTCAGCATTACTGTTAAATAATCCATCTGTTTTGACTTTGTTTGTACTGTACAGACCAGATATAATGTTGTTAAATAAACTACTAAACATGTGAAAGGCAAGCTGTGAGTTCAGAAAATTACAGAAGATATTACTGGTGTTTTCTGTCTGTGCAAAGAATGAAAAATGAAGTTAATGCATGAAAAGAATTTTAAAAAAAAACATATTTACATATACATAATATTTTAAATTGGTCTAGAGTACATCTAGAACAAGACCAACTGAAAGTGTATGCTGTATAGAATTAAATTTAATAATAAAATGAATTTTGCGGTATAGGGTTAAATTTAACAATTAAAAACACTTTAGATCAGTTCTTGTTGCATGTCAGTATATAGTAGTGTTTGATTTCTAGTCTGCATTGCGCATAAACATGATCAAAATTTTGATACGAACATTTAAAAAATTTAAAAAAATTACATTTAAAATTTAAATTAGCAATACATCTGTACAAATGTGTCGCTTACATGCACATATCATGCGTGTACACGTGTACATGTGTGCAAAACCTCAGAGAAGCCGTTTACTCCTGCAGTTCTTCTCTACCCCGCTAGAGGGCAAACTAGTGCAGGACATGCGCAATAAGGCGCAGAGCGCCCGTTCGGCTGTTTACCGTGCGCATCGGCTGATACCTAGGAATAAACCAGGTGAAGAAAAATCATCCTCTTCATCACGTCGGATCAATCGTTATTACACACTTTTAGTCGTAATTTATGGTTTTAAAACTAATCTGCTTACCGGTAAGTGCACCTCAAGGTTATCTACATTCTTCATTCCTCGTTTGCATCTTTTATATTTGGCTAATACGTGAACACAAGCAGTCATTTAGCTTCACCAATGTTACTCTTACCTAAACGCAGCTCTTGTGTTTTTCTCTGGCTCCTCTTATTGCGCAGCCTTCTGCAGCACACAGAATATTAGATTTGACGTCTGCTGCTGTGGTGCACGTCAGGACCCCCACCCCCCATTGCAGAGGAACATCTAGTCATTTATGGATTAAAATCTCTATTTGCCTCTGTTCAGTTTTGTTTTTGTGAGTTGGAATTGTGGAAAGAGCTTATTAATTATTTTTCCAGCCAGTGTAAATGGCTACATTTCTGGAATGTCTGTCTAAGGTTTCCAGTCTGAGGAGGAATCTGCAAACATGTTTTACACCTGTGGTCCCAACGAGGCTATGGTGGTGTCAGGTAAAGTCCCCACTGTTTACTAATGTCAGAAATGTTAACTGTAGCTTGAGTTCCTCAAGTTCGTACTAATAATCAGATTTTTGGACATTCCTGGTCACTCTTGCAGGATTGTGTCGTTCCCCTCCACTGATGATTGCAGGAGGTCGAGTGTTTGTCATCCCGTGCATCCAGCAGATACAGAGGTTGACATTTAAAACACTACAAAATAATGTTTTAGCTATATAATCCTAGGAATGCTTAAGGGGCTCAAAACAGGGCCATTGTTTTATTTTTAAATGATCTGTGTTTAGTTAGTTGACAGTTCACCATCAGGTTGTCTATTGTTACCTCACACTTGTTTTAACATTTGAAAAGTTTCACCAGTAGTTTTGATGGTTGAAGACATGGAAGTGTTCCTGCAGGATCTCCCTGAACACTCTGACTCTGAACGTGAAGAGCGATAAAGTCTACACCCGCCACGGCGTCCCCATCTCTGTAACTGGAATTGCCCAGGTCAGTGTGGTCCCCACTGACGTTTCAATATTTCTAGAACAGAAGAATAGCTGTGCGTCAGCGAAAGAACCTTTGTGATTATGTCAGTTGTTCTCTGGTTTCTTGAGAAAACAAACCTGTTTCCAACAAATCTGTTTCCATCAGATGAAGATTCAGGGTCAGAATAAACAGATGCTAGCTGCAGCCTGCCAGATGTTTATGGGGAAGTCCGAAGGAGAGATCGCCCAAATCGCCTTGGAGACTCTGGAGGGTCACCAGCGGGCCATCATCGCCCACCTGACTGTTGAGGTTGGCTGTTTCAGCGTGTAGTTGACAGGAAACATGAACATCATGGGTCCTACTGTGAGCTGTTGCATGGGAAACTTCTCTAATGTGCAATGATTCCAAACCTATTTCTTCCTCTCAAAGGAGATCTACAAAGACAGGAAGAAGTTCTCTGAGCAGGTTTTTAAGGTGGCGTCCTCTGACCTCGTCAACATGGGCATTAGCGTGGTCAGCTACACGCTAAAAGATGTTCACGATGACCAGGTGAAACAATTTCCTCTTAAAGACAGAACCTCTTCTAGACCAGTAATATTCATAATGTTTGGGTTGTGTGATATTTTATACCAAACTTCTCTTAAATGAATATTTCTCCTAGTCTTTTAGAGCATTTTAAAGTTGCATCTTCTTGCTTGTACCACTCATATGTATCTTCTGAATGTTGTCTTAATCGGCCTGTGGTTTAATAAGTGCTGCAGTTTTGTGTTTTTATACACAGTTTAAAAAAATATTGGCCTAATGATGAATTCTGGAATCCAGGATTATCTGCATTCCCTGGGGAAGGCTCGGACGGCCCAGGTTCAGAAAGACGCTCGCATCGGAGAGGCCAAGAACAAGAGAGACGCTGTGATCAGGGTGAGACACGATGTCCCCAACATAAACACAGACAAAGCTTAGTTTCCTGTCGAATCACTAAGGCTGACCTTGTTTGAGGCAGTAGACAGAGTCCGCCTCTTTATGCCACTCTCTGTTATCTTTGCACCACAGGAGGCTCACGCCATGCAGGAGAAAGTGTCGGCTCAGTATAAGAACGAGATTGACATGGCGAAGGCCCAGAGGGACTATGAGCTGAAAAAGGCAGCCTACGACATTGAAGTCAACACTAAGAAGGCTGAGTCAGAGATGGCCTATCAGCTACAGGTATTCACGAGGTTCACGTCAACATTAAAACTTGGGGGTGGAATTGATAAAGGCCGATTCCCCTGATTTGCACAGTGAGTAGAAATGCCAGAACTTGGATCTTCTTCCCAACTGCCAGGTAGCAAAGACGAAGCAGCGCATCGAAGAGGAAAAAATGCAAGTGCTGGTGGTTGAGCGGACACAGCAGATCATGCTGCAGGAGCAGGAGATCACCCGCAGGGAGAAAGAGCTGGAGGCCAAGGTGAAGAAGCCTGCAGAGGCCGAGAGGTACCGGCTGGAGAAGCTAGCTGAGGCTGAGCGGTGAGTCTGGCTAAAACAGAGTGGCCTCATTGTTGGGTAGATATGTTAACCCCTCAAGAGCAGATCTAAATCCTGTAAATTCAAGAGCGATGATGATGCGGGGACTGTGGTGTGAGTCACTGTGTCATCTCTCCCCGTCTAGTCTAAAGTTGATCATGGAGGCAGAAGCTGAAGCAGAGTCCATCAGGGTGAGTGAAATATTTTTTTAAATGAACAGAACAAGGGGATTTAGTGGATTTCTTGTTAGCAGTAAGAATGCTGGTCTCCCCCAGATGAAAGGGGAGGCTGAGGCATTTGCGGTGGAGGCCAAGGGTCGTGCAGAGGCGGAGCAGATGACAAAGAAGGCAGAGGCCTTCCGGCAGTACAGGGATGGAGCCATGGTGGACATGCTGCTGGAGAAACTGCCTCTTGTAAGAAACTCTAGATAGCAAAGTGCATGTAAATAGCAGAGCACCTGAAGGTGTGAGGTATATGCACATGCTTTAGAAACTCATCTCTATAGGTTTGATTATTAAACGTATTCCTCTTCTACCAGATGGCAGAGGAGATCAGCAAGCCCCTGTGTGAAGCCCATAAGGTTACCATGGTGTCCAGTGGTGATGGACAGGTGGGGGCAGCCAAACTCTCAGGAGAGGTTCTGGACATGATGACCCGCATCCCCGAGGCCTTGGAGAAGCTGACGGGAGTCTCCATCTCCCAGGTAACACATTTTTCTGTGAACATCCTTTACAGGATATATGTATTATTCATTCCTTTCAATTGTGGCCTAAAAACTCTTTCCCATCTCTCATCTCTTGTGCAGGTGAACTCACATACAGGCTGAACAGACCCTGTTGGATTCTGGTAACCAGGCAGACCCACTTTCTCACTGCTCCCTGGACTTTCTGCACCATTGATGACACTAACACCTTTCCTCCTTCTCTCACATCAGCTGTAAACCTCGGGCACCTTTCTGTGCTTATTGTGGTGTAGCCAAACTCCTTTTTCTTGTCTCTATTTAGTCCTGCTAGAATTGGTTAATAGAAAAATCGACAGCAGCAACTGTTTTTTTTATTTCATCAAGTTCTTGCCTTAAACCTGTAAATGTGCGTCTCTGTATTATCTGTCTGCTTCACACCGAGTGTCTCTGCTGAGCCTGTTACCTTTAACGCCTTCAGTGTATCTATCCCTGCACTGCCTTGCTGAAAAACCTCAAGTGCATCTTATTTTTACATTTTTTCATACAAACATACTTCAAATGTACTAATGCTGTCTATCAAAACAACAGCCCTCATACACACATCTTTCTCAGTAGAGATAGTGTTTATTCCAGTAACCAATGCTCAAAGCTTAATTTTTATATTCATTTATTTACACTAAAACCACTCACATCCCTTAATGTTGACGGTCACTTTATGAATCTGAAGGATTATTTCTGGGAAGAAGCAATGTCCTGAAGAAGAAACCGGACAACTGTGCAACACAATCAAAAGCAGTTTTCATGTGTAAATGACAGTATTGTAAACAGAAAAACTTTATTGGTCCGTATACATTATACATATACATACATAACACCTTTATATATATTTACATTTCCTGTGTTAAATTACAGCAAGTCTGTATTTGTTTTCCTTTAACTTAGGGTATTTTGCTTTTGACAGTATGAACCCAGTCTAGGACACAAACCTTGATTTTTATGTTGTGCGTGATTTGTAAAACTGTAGCAGCCAACTACACTTAAGACCTACTTTATTTTATCTGAATAGATGATTTTACATAATTATAGCTGACTGTTTAGAGAGTATTGACTTACCAGTTTGTAAATTTGTATGTAGCTCAGTAATCCTGTTTCTTTCAGGTTGTTGACCAGCAATATATTTTCTGTTTAACTAAAGATTTGATCAAATATGTAGTGCTATTTGTTTCCATAGCCAATTATGTAGCAGCTTCAAAAATATGAAGCTTATGGAAATAAGAGTTTACATGGTGAAAGGAGGAAGCTTCCACATTCTACTGATATGAAAATATAAATACCCGACTTGTTCATGTGAAGGATTGTTTAAGAGTCTATCAGAGCAGATGTGGTGAGACAATCCAACGTTATTTCAGTGACTGCTAATTTTAAATGAACTGTAAAATGATCTCAAACTCTGCAGATGCGTAGCGGTGGGACCAACAGACCAGTCACCCAAAAGTGATTATATTCTCAATCAGCTCAGAGCTCTATCCTCCCCTCAATATTTAACCTCTACCTCATATTAATTAACTAAAATAACACAACCTTGTAACAAAATCTTTTAACTGTACTGGCGCTCTAAATTGGCACTTTATAAGTGTATATAGATTATGTATTTGGCACTACAGTATTAGTAACAAAGATGAGGACTAACAGATTTACCAAAAGCACCACTGCACAACTATCCTGTATTAAAGTCAGATGTTTCTGTAACTCTGTAATATGTCAATGTTTTTGAAATTTCTTTTGTCTTTTGATGTGACGTGTAATTTTGACCCCACACAAAAAATCTTTAAAAACCACAAATAAATTGGTAATCATACAAAACATTTTTAATCCTTCTTTCTCTTATCTCAAACCTATATGCTGGTTGTATTTTAAGTTTCATGTGTGATCATCAGGTGGTTTGTGGTACTTTTTTAACATGTCATGAGAAACCTTTTCTTAATTATTGTACTATATAATATCACTGAACATTGTAATAAATGGTGAGAAAATTAATATAATTATTTTTAAAGACACTCGAGAAAAATGTAGGAATAAGCAACACACCGGAAGACAGTGAATAGTCAAATTCAACAAATACACCTAAAGCTGTACAGGAAATGAATTGTTCAAAATTGTGAATAGAATTGTTCATTAAACTTTTATCACGCGTGCTCGGTAAACACAATACATCACACGCAAAGGTTAAGCTGACCACTTATCAGATGAAAAATGCACTTTATCTTAAATTAAATGCGATACTTTTCGACTGTTGAGATTTTATTTTGAAACGTGAGACCGGAAGCACTGTCGCAAGCTTGTGACGTCAGCTTGACTGTCGAGGAGCTCTCGAGAGGGGAAAAAAAGGAAAAAAAAGAGAAGAAAAAAACGGCATATTTGACGGGTTTGAGGGTCGAATTTGGACAAAGTTTCCCAACTGTCCCGACCCGAAGAAGCTCCGGGGGGGTTGACGGGGAGTCGAATTCACCGGTAATTAACACAACAGTTAAAAGTCGATTGTTAATTATCTTATTTTCAGTGTGTCTGAGAGGTCTGTCGTCCAGCCGCCGGAAGTCTGCATGAAGCTGCGTCTCCCACAGAGGCAACGGCGTCGACGCTTTTTTTCTCTACTCGGTTTTTTTTATTCGAGACTTTTTTTTTTCTTTTTTTATTTTCACTCTGCGAGATGAGCAGGGAGTGAGGAATGGAGGCGCAGGGAGCTGGAGTGTTTGTGTTTATTAGCCGACAGGCTCCTAAATCATATGAATATACGGGCCTGCTTGTAGCTAGAGCGAGCCAGCGAACAAAAGGAGAAAATTAATGGAGGCAAGTTAACGTTAGCTAGCTGCCATGGTGCTGTTGCCTTGACCAGCTAACATTAGCCATGTTTGTTTACATCTCTGTCACCTCTTTCAGCGATTGGCAGCTAATTATGAACAGCTCCGGGCGCTTATTTCCCCCAAGATGTTTTACTACTCCAACGACAGATTCACATTTATAAGGCTGTGTTCTATCCCGCTAACGCCAACTAGCATTACCAGCTTGTGCCCCTTGTCAAAAATGGCTCTTGGATCATTTAAGTTCGCCCCTGAACTTAAGCGACGTGCCTAACATTTAGCTTTCGGTTATGCAGCACAGGGAGCTCCTGGATGGTGGAGATAAATGTAAAACATGCCGCCAGTTTTACTGTCCATGGTTTTCATGAAATACACCGCCCCCTTGGTTGTAGGATTATCTTTGCAAATGTATCTCTGCATTAAAGTTTGTAGTTTTCCCATGCAAACGTCTTAAATAAATGAAGCGACAATACATGTCAGTTTAACTTAACCAACATGTAATTACATGCATGATTTTTGTGGGTGTGAGCAATATGGCAATGCTTGACATTAAGAAATTACAAGATCCCCCTCTTACAGACCTAAAATATAGATATTTGATGATGTTAAAGTGCATTCCAACATTTAAAAGAATAAGACTTTGCTATAATTGCAAAGTTAATAAACATTTATTGGTAATTTCTTTAAACAGAAGCAGGCTTTTGGAAAAGATATTTTCGAAACATTGAGGTTATATTAAAATTTTTGTTAGCTTTAATAAGACACTGCTATTCTCCAATATTAGATACAACCATCTGCTGTTGTTGCATGGGCAGCAACCTTCAAAAACTCAATATTTTTGTTTTCGTGCCTCCGTCCTTTTGCAGATTACTTTTTGTCCAGCACTCCAGGGCTTAAACATCTTTACCTGATTCCTTTCACATCCTCCCCTCTGAATCTGATTAGATGATCAAAATGAGTGTGATAGGACAACTAGGCACTAAGCGCACATCTCGCCATCGAGGGGCATATAAACTAAACACGCTATCACGAATGCATTACGCAACAGGCTGCTGGTTGTGAGTACCTGACACTGATATGCAAAAATGTGATCGCTGTTATCTAATGGAGGAGAGGATACGTGGAAAGGAAGCAAATTAAGATGGTCGAAAGGCAGCCATGCATGGTCTCGTTTCACGTGATAGATGAAGAAGGGCAAAATGACGAGGAGGACAGGTGTTTTCTAAGTGTGTTGCTTTTTAATTACAGAAATAATGGACGATTCCCCTTTCAACTCATCATACTTTTGGTCTCCCGTCCCCACTGTACAAGGACAGGTAGAGACAAACTTATTGTTGGAATTGTCTTGAAATACACGTGGTATAGTGGTATGTGCAATGTCCAAAGCTACCCAGAAGGGATCACCAGTTTGGCTGTCAGGGCCTTACGTTAAACCTTACATGTCAGCAGACAGTGATTTGACCCTGTTCATTTTGTTATTAACACTATCAGATAATGCTCGCTTAACCTCTCACCGAAGTTGTGTAAATGTGAGCGCTGACGTTTGCGAAAGCTCATCTGATAACATTTCTGTTTCACCTCTTCAACCACTCTGTGCCTTTATTTTGTCAACATTTTGCATCTCACTTGACTTCTTTTTTGACTTTCTTCTCCCTTCATCACACGACTTCATCTGTCCAAACTCACTCACCCTTTGCCTCCTATTCCTGACCAACAACTTTGTGTCTTGCATTCTGTGCTGCCATTTTTCCTGTTTTGGGCACTTTTTCCACTTTTTTCCCCTAACGGTCCTGACTTCCCCATCTCTGATCTTCACTCTCCAATCCGGTGATTCGTCCTTTTCTCTTCCTCACCTCATCTTTCCTTGCCATCATTTTGAAACGGCTCATCCTCCTTACTGCTTTGTTACTTCACGTCTCTCCTTTCCTTGCTCTTACCACCAAACTGCCCCTCTACTCATCATCACGTAGATGGAGAACGCCATGTTCCTGAACAAAGCAAAGGAGCAGCTTGGTCCGGAGAAGGCCAGTGCACCCTCTTTCCCTCACTCCTCTGCATCTTCCACCTCCACGCCCCATTACCCCACGGCTGTGCTGGCCATTCCTGGATCCTTGGAGGCAGGAGCCGGGGTGCGTGTGATCCCAAAACAAGAGGGAAGTGGGGGCACTGCAGGAGGGGGAGGAGGCAGTGGTGGGAGCAACAGTGGCAGTGCATCATTAAGTGTGGTTGGAGGACACCTGCACCAGTCACACACCTCCCAGAACATCACAGTCGTGCCTGTACCCTCCACGGGGATCATGACTGCAGGTGAGTTGGCTCTTCTGCCCTTCTTCCTTCTGGCATCATCTCATGTCTTACACCATTTCCATTCTCTCTCTCTCACATTATGTGTGTTCACTTTAATAGGAACATAAGTATAAATGTTGACCTAGAACAATGTGAATCCACAAAGCAGGTTATGAATATTCTCATGACACAATAACCTTATAGTGTTGGTGTATGAACAGATCGTTGGCCCCATCAGGAGCGTCCGTGAAGTTTTTAATCTCATGTAAAAAACATACATGACAAAAGCATATAAAAAAAGGTCAAATTTCATTAAAAGAAGTGTTTGATTTTAATATGCCTCAGTCTATTGAATAAAATTCTCATTCTGATGTTACGAATTGTTCTGTTAGATGTAGAAGGTTATCTAGACAGTGCAATACACACACTGTTATAGTGTTTCTTTTCCTCTTAGCCGGGTTAGTGATCACCACCCCGCAGGGCACACTGGTTCCCAGTGCAACCACGCAGTCATTTGTAACTGGACCCCACACTGCCACCACCATGATAGTGTCTGCACTGCACCCCTCAAATGCAGGTAAAGGCCAGTCACAGCTACTTTCAATCATTTTAATATGCCAATAAACTGTTGAGTAATGGCAGGACCCACCTTTTTGCTAGTTGCTGTGTCGATATTCCTCAGTTCACATGGATGCCTTGAATAATTTCCATTAACAAACACGGTAGTCTCGAAAACTTTTGACCTAAATTTACTTTTCTATTCAAGTAGGTTATCTTGAGTAGATTATTGCTATAATACATCCATTGTTTAATTCACATTCCCTATGTTGTGTTGTTGAATTCATTCTCACGCCTACAGTGTTTCTGTGTGTCCTTCCATTGTTTTTGTCCTCCCAAGTGATGCAGCATATATCTTTTTTATCACTTTCTATTGGAGCCATGCAGGACGATGCATCTCTACTTGACATATTTAGACTTTCTGCTCTTTACCTTTTCTTTTTGCTCACAGACAAGAAGGAGGACATTGCTATCCCTCCTGCAGTTGTCATGCCAACACCATCAAAACGGGGTAGAAAAAGCAAGCAGGTGATGGGAAGAGTGAGTGGGGTTCCCCCTCCTGGAAGTGACGCCTTGATTTTGGCACACCTCACTGCTGGTGGGCAGGTGAGGCTCGCCAACATTTGTTGTGTGTGTGTCTGTCTATGTGCGTGTGTGTCTGTGTATATGCTTATACTATACATACAGAGAGTGACAGTTATATTGCTATTGTCTTCCAGCATCACACCGCCGACCCGTATGATCTATCAAACGATGAGGACGATCACACAAACAAAGATGGCCCCAAATCCTACAGGTAGGAGATTGGATTGTTTTCACGTTTTCACAGCATTTCATTGGACAAAAAAAATGTGCCAATTTAAATTTGACCATGAAGTGAAAGCCGGCTCTATTTATTAGTATGAATGTGTGATGTATGTTCATTTTCATATGCTTTCATTCCTCTTATGTCTTCATGTCACCAGGGTGAGACCACAGTCTCTACACTCTTAAAACTGTGGTTTATACCTCATTCATAAAATTCATTCCTATTCTGTTGTTTTCCTAAATACGTGGAAGTGTAGTTTAAATTAAATTGCTTTGACTGTGTGCCATTAAGGCTTTTCTTTCTCTTTCACTCTCCATTTTGTTAAGGTGTCGGATGTGTGCAGTAACCTTCTTCAGTAAGTCAGACATGCAAATCCACGCCAAGTCCCACACTGAGGCCAAGCCCCACAAGTGTCCTCACTGCTCAAAGTCCTTTGCCAACTCCAGCTACCTGTCCCAGCACATCCGCATCCACAGCGGGGCCAAGCCCTACACCTGCACCTACTGTCAGAAAACGTTCAGGCAGCTCAGTCACCTGCAGCAGCACACACGGTAATGGGCTGACTGGTTTGTGTGGTTCTGTGTGTCTCTGCATGATGGTGCACTGCTGTTGTGTGAGCCACTGGGAGGATTGCTATGGAAAAAGCAGCAAATGGTGTGGAATAATGTGATATTTTGGATAGTTATAGCAGTGGAAAGCTGGTCTGAATCCCCATTTCTCCCCAACAAACCCAGTAAACCCTGGGTTGAGTCTGTGCTTCTTAAAGTTTTCCCCACATTCAAAATCATGTCTCAACAGACCCCACATCAACTGGTGCTAACTCTATTGACAAATTTGTGAATGGTATCATTTTTAAGGTATATCAGTGAAAATTATATTAATGCTGACCATGCTGACAAGGTGTTGGTTCTTTATATACCATGTTAGGAAACATCGTGCTAATGTATTTAAAACACAAAGTTTTTCCTCTTTTCTGTATTCTTTATCCTATTACCAAGAACACCCACATGAGCATCACACTGATATTAGTCTTTTTGATATCACTTGTGTCTGTGTGCGGTGGATGAAAGTGTCCATTGTGCTTTCTGTTTGTTTGTCTTCACTCCTGTTACTGCCACTGAGCGCCAACCCCATCATTTTAATCAGGAAGAAGTGCCTCACTGGTCTGCCGGTCATTCTGAACTAACATTAAAATTCAGCTGCAGCAAGAACCAGACATTCATCAACACGGTCACTCCCCACCAAAAGTACTGCACATGAAATGAGAGACTGCAAGCACGCAAGAGAGAGAGAGAGAAAGAGAGCGAGAAAGAGCCAAGCGTGACTGTGCTTGCTGTATGTTTTTGTTCTGTGGTTTCACAACTCAGACGCAGCATTAAGAGCACACTGTCAATCTGTGACCAATGAAGCTGATCATGTTAGCATTAACGCATGATTTGATCATCATGAAGTTTGGTCATGCTGTAGCCTAAAAGTCTCTCGCTGTCTCTCTCTTTCTCTTTTTGTGTTTCTCTCTCCCCGACTCCTCATCCCTCCAATCCCGGTTTGCCGTGTTAGAAACCACACTGAGGCCAAGCCCCACAAGTGTCCCCACTGCTCCAAGTCGTTTGCCAACTCCAGCTACCTGTCCCAGCACATCCGAATCCACACGGGGGCCAAGCCCTACACCTGTTCCTACTGCCAGAAAACATTCAGGCAGCTCAGTCACCTACAGCAACACACACGGTACTGGGTTGGGCTCTGTGGGTTTGACTGGTTGAGTTTTTGTGTGTGTGTGTGTCTGTGTTTGTGGATGAGCTTCTTTCTCTGTCCAAGAGACATCTGAGCTGTTGGCACATTAAATAAAAGTTGCCATGAGTTAAGGTGATAAAGGAAGACCGTAAAAGTCTGTAAGGACAACACAGACCAGCTGAGTTGAGTTAATAATTAATAAATACAGCATTTATGATAAACACTGAAATAAGCTCAGGGATCCTCCAGAGAGAATCTTCTTCAATGTCACTGAAAAACAAAACTAAGGTTTGGGTTTTTTTTGTCATCAATTGTCAAATTCAGACTGGATATTGATGGACCTGCACTCTCCTCTAGTTAGTCTACGGCTTTCCTTCAGAACATTGCAACAGTATTTTTATTGAGACTTTTGTAAGAGTCTAAATGAATAAAAATCAGAAACCAGGAAAATATTCCAGAACTGTCTTAGGAAAAGTGACCTGATTGCATTTAAACCACGATGAAGAATCCCGTACCCTCTCATTATCCAAGGGCAGCAAACAGGAACTCAGAGTTGCATCTCAGTTGTAGTGGATTAATGATGTGTATCATTTTCCAGGATACACACTGGTGACCGCCCATACAAGTGTAACCATCCAGGCTGTGAAAAGTCTTTCACTCAGTTGTCCAACCTGCAGGTAAATGTCCTCCTTGTGGCTTTTAAGTTAATTTCTCTGTGATGCAATTTTAAGGCTCTTTTTCTCTTTCAACAGTCTCACCGTCGCCAGCACAACAAAGACAAACCATTCAAGTGCCAGAACTGTAACCGTGGTTACACAGACGCTGCCAGTCTGGAGGTGCACCTGTCCACGCACACCGTGAAACACGCCAAGCTGTTCTCCTGTGGCCTCTGCAACAGATCCTATACCTCGGTACTCTCTCTGACATTCACATTTGGCTTTGAATCAGCAGTTAAATATAGTGTTTCCAGTTATTTAAACATGAAAGTGTCCCCAGTAATGCTAATACCCGCATTGCACTTTCCATCTGTCATATGGCAGAGGGTCACCTTATGTTTTACACCCTACAGTTCATGTCTCCTCTCTCTCCCCAACTCCAGGAGACGTATCTAATGAAACATATGAGGAAGCACAACCCCGACCCGCTAACGGTGGCGGCAACAGTAGCTGCTCAGCAGGCTCAGGGTCTCACGCCAGGCGTAGGTGGCAGAGGCCGAGGGCGTGGCCGAGGAAGAGGAGCTGGTGGAGCAGGCGGGGACAGAACCAGCCAGCTCCAAAGTCAGACCAACCCTAATAACGCTACCCAGAACCCTAACCCTGGACCTCCAAGCAGCTACCAGTCACACCAGCAGCCCACAGAAGCTGTGGTTTCGTGCCCATTTGACCTCCACCAGTACAAAACAGTATCTGCCAGTGAGATCCAGTACAAACCAGTCACTGTGGCAGACCTGCCCGTGACCCACAAAGACCTCTGCCTCACCGTCTCCACATCAGCAATACAGGTGGAGCATATGAACTCATAGACTGCGTCTTCCTACGCTGGTTAACCTACCAATCATATCCGCAGTGTAAAAATGTTGATAAACATAATTTATCAGTATTCAGTATTACAGTCTGCTTACCAAACGTCCACATTCAGATCATCTGGTCAACTGAAGTTCAACACTGAATCATTTTCTATCCCCCCACAGTGGGCAGTGAATGACATTATGTTCAGTCTGGTTTTCACCAGCTGATTGTTGGCCATTATTGAGAAGCTTTAATACTGAGTACTACATTTACTTCCTCGATAGGACGGATATTTTACAAACCTCTTCTCCACTTTTTAAACCTAGCATTGTCAAACATCTCTTCAATGCAATACAGATGTAGGACACTGTTTTGTTATTTCCATAATTTATTCTTCGGCCTGAAATTACATTCTTCCAATTCCTGACATAATCAGTACATAAGCAAAGTTCACTTTGGGCCTTTTTAATCATATAGGAATTTATAAAAGCAGTTTCAAAATGAGCCACATTTCACTGAGAATCTTGAACAACCGTTCAGCCTTCTCTGATTTGTGTTTGCATTTGGGAGAATGAAGATGTAAAATATCGGTTTGAAATAATCAAGTTGCACTATTCTCTGAACATATGTGTCCCAGAGAATAATAAGAATTTTTAAAAACACAGATATTAAACCATTATGTAGTTCAAGCCAAAATATGAATGAAAAGATTGGAAGGATCTCAGCACTGAAAGATTCAAAGTTTATTAAGAAGAGACTGAACTGACGCCTCAGCAAACAGCAGTGCAGCATCGGGCTGAACCCTTGTCTGGATCTCATCGTGTGCATCTTTGAATTCATGACTTCCTTATTTACACTCACCGTCACTCAGATTAGAAGAGTTTATGGAGCCATGCTCTTTGCTGGAGCCCCGACTGTTTTACAAAGGAGAAGGACCAGTTGGGAAATGCACTAAATTTGAAGACTGCTGCAGAGAGACCAGAGGAGGGCTGGTTGGGGCTGATCTGCTGATTAAAAAGCACTTGATGAAGTTTGTACTTCATGCCTACGTTTGTGATCATTGTACATTGTACTTTTTTTAAATATATGTATGTATTTTTCTACCAACAGAGGTTCACGTGAACAAACTCTGAGAAAGTGGAGTGAGTGCTTGAATGTTAAAGGGAAGAGAAAGGAAAAAAGTCCCAGTGGAGTGTTATTCCTGGTCCGCTCAGACAGTCAGGGATCCTCCACAGCGTAAAGATAACCCAGCCTTCTGTCAGGCAGTTGTTGGGAAAATGATTGTGTGATAAAAGAATTGACAGGTACTGTTATCAATGTTTGTTTTTTTAATGCTTTTTTCATACATATTTCATTATAACTGTATTACAATTGTTATCCACATTATTATTGACCTGAGGCATTATTGCAGTATGCTGTACATAAATAGATAGAAGAATCATTTTCATCTTTTAAAGGGAAGTATGACCTGTACAAAGCATATATGGGAACTCAACAGAACAAATACCAAATCACTGACTGTTCCTAGGTCACCTTTAATGCATCTGTACCATAATACTGCCTGACAAAATCATCAAAAATGCAAAAGTACAACCCTTACATTTGGAATTGTGCATAAAATTGGTTAAACTAAGGAACAGATTTGCTGTCATGTACCCGTTTTGACAGGTTTTCAGTGCACTTGACAATTATTAGCAGACACAAAGAGAGTTTATTAGATTATGGAACAAAAACCATGTCTGGAGATTAGTTCCCAATTCTGTGCGCAAAGATCTGAGGTTATATTCTTCACATTAGCTTATAAAGCAAAATTGTAATTAAGGTGACCTGGGACACCAATGCAACATGTATGTGCACAAACTATCCGATTAAAACGCTGAAACAGCCAATACCTGTGGCTGGTTGACTCATGTATACTCCTCTTTGTATTTTGTTGTGTCCTTTTATGAAAAAAAATAACACATTGTCAATATTCTTGTTAATGTTATTACTGATGCTCCCCATATTAATAATTGCAGTTATTAACGAACCTCTGATGCTACATCCTTGCATACCGTATGCAGTTACACCTCTTGTTCATCTGAACAGACTGTTTCTTCCTTAATGGAGAATAAAGTGTGGCAACATTTTATGATGAACAGAAGATTTGTTAGTGATATTGTTTGGTCAAACATGTAAGATTATCAGTCGATCAGACATTATTTATAGAGCACTTGTGGTGGTGGTAATAATGTGGTAACTCACAAACATTGTTTTCCTTGTTATAAGTGGTAGTATTATTTTTGCTCACAGTCAGCACTTAATTTGGTCTTGTCAGGTTACCTTAAAGATGGTGAAGCTCATTTTATTAACGTGAATGCAAATAGCATTAGACAAAAGCACATTTTACAAACCAAACATGTAAAGAAGTTACATTTAAGTGATGTTTCCAAAATGTAAGGAAACTTGGCAAGATGTAAACATTTCTATTACTAATAGCCTGCTATGCCATTATAGACCACGCCGCGGCGCTGTGGTCATATGTAGCACAATTCTTTCCTCAAAACAAGAACATTTCTTGAACAGCTGTTGATATCGTGTGAATGCTTGTTTTTAAAATGCTACTTAAGGCTGGTTCTGTAGCAATTTATCTTTGAATATGTCACGATAGTAAATAGGCGTATTGGAAAACTATCCAGAGTTTTACTTTCGGAACCATAGTGGGCGGGGCGGATGTGTGCGTGGGCGGGGTTTCAATGGCTCATCCAATCAGGACATCGCGTTCGCGGTGGGCACCAAAACAGTCAGATTTCAAATTCAAACGGACGGAGACTGTGGATTGGCTCAATAACTTAAGGGGAAACTCGGTTTATTTGAGGTAATGCGGTGCAAAATGCAAAGGTTTTCTTTGAAAAATATTCATCTTAGATTCTGAGTATGTTGGATAAAGGATACGTATAGATATGCGTTTGTTCGTCAAGCTTTATCTTTGGTAATTAGACTGTTTTCAAACTGAAGCTAATTGCAGCTAGCAGCTAATGGCGACATGTACATTATTCTGTTTGATCAATGCGGTTCGAGTATGGTTTAAAAAATCTGCAGTAGAAATGCCTGATGAAATAATGTTACAGCCATTGTAAGTTAAGATCCTGCAGTCAATGCTAATATTTTTGCGGCAACTGAAAAGAAGGATTTTCCATTACTGATATATTTCTGACCGAATCCTAGTTTTGTGTCTCGATTTTGATCATTTCTTTCTTGCAACAAAACTAAGCATCTGTTTAGCCAACACTTTCCTGCTTATAGAGTCATAGAACAGACTGTTTTACCTTTCTCAGTCAAGAACTCTGTCCTTTGTGTTTATGATAAAGGGCGATCTTTGTATTTAACCATGTTTGAGTGTTTATATTTTGTCTATGTGTGTTCAGAATAAATTGAACTAATTTGCCCTTTAACCCTGTAACAGAAAATGTCCCGCTTGCCAGTTATGTCAAGCAAAAGGGTTCTTCCAAGCAGCAGCAGCAGTGGCGGCTCAGATAATGGCCAAGACTATGCGCCTGCTCAGGTTAGTATAAATACTGACTAGCAGATTGAATTTTTATGTCATAATATGATGTCTGTCCATTTGTCTGCAGTATATCTCTGGTCAAATACTACAAATAACTTGAGTCCATGTAATGTTTATCATCTATATAGTAACTATGCATATTCGCTGTGATGTAAAGTAGGTCCCACACTCATAGTTCCTAAGTTTGCATTATGTTGCTGGTGTTTGTTTGCAGAAGAAGATACGTAAGGACCCAGAGCCCGGGAAAGCATTTGCAGCAGCAACAGTCATTGGTAGCAGGCGGCCACCAGCTGCAGTGACACGAGCGCCCATCTGTGCGTAGCTGCTTCAATCAAATCATTCCAGCCTAAGGCAGTCAGAACAAGGCTTTTTAGTATTTTCCTCCACATTTCCTACATCTGTGGCTGTTTTTGTATTGTCAGGCCTTTACACTAGTTGGCCATCCATGTCTGATTTTTAGTTGTGGTGGAACTTTAATAGAGAGATTCTGACTAAAAAAGCACTGAAGAGAGGATCAGCAACAGCAGCATTCAATAGAAATAGGACTGTTTGCTCACTGCCTTTTCCCTCTGAGTTTACCTGTATTGTTTGCATCACACAGCAAAGCCAGTCAGAGGTGTAGGAGCTGCCACTGTGGCTACTGGACCTTCCAGAGGTAAGAGAAAAACATAATTTTACATATTTTACCATTTAGGGAACTGTCAGTTTTATTTCTGAAAATGCCTGCTTTTAGCATCGGAAATAAAAGTTGTAGATTTTATTAAGACTTCTGGGATTGGTTTTCATGCAGGAATCGTTGCTCTTTTTTAGGTGTTCTCAAACCAACAATGGCTTCAACTGTAGCAAAAGGAGGAAACCTCAAACAGCCCACGGGAACAGCTGGTAGGAAAATAGATTAAAAAATAATCCACTCTACCTTTGGGGGTGTGATCTCTTGCCACTGTCCAAAAGTGCACATCAGTGGTTAATGTCTCCAAATTATAAATGTGCACGTCAGGTGTGTATTACACCTCCTTGCTTGATGTCAGTTGAGTTTGGTGAAATCACAAATATTTCTTTAATGTGTAACCCTAACCCTTTAATTCACTGTCCCTTTTTTATTTGTAGAATTTTGTTTCATTCGGATAAAAGTAAAATCAGCAAACATAAATTCTTTCACTACATCCCGTTGAGTGCAGGTGGGACCGGGGCCAACAAACGCAAAGCGTGGGACCTGAAAGGCAAGGTCAGCGACATGGAGGTGAAGATGCGTGACTACCAGACCAAAGTTAAATCCGTGAACCAGGAGAATGAGGTTCTGAGAGGCACCATGGTCCAGAGCCAAACAAGAGTGGCTGAAATACAAAAGGAGCTGGAGAGGCAGAGAGGGCAGATCAGGTACCAGGATCTGATAAATGAGTTGTGTCATACAGTTGTGATTGTGATTTGTCTGCTTGGAGGCCAAACATGCCACCTTTTTGTGCTTAGAACTTATGAAGAGGAGCTGCAGGTGTTGTCTGGTGTCCGTGACGAGTTGGAAACTGTTTCAAGTGAAAAAATGACTCTTCAAAAAGAGCTGTCTAACTTGGAGGGCAAGTACAAGGTCATGGAGACACTGAGAGACAGCCAAGAGACAGAGCTGCAAACACTGAAGGTACTGAGTCTTCTGTGTATCTGTGGTGCAGTTATGTCAGGAAATATGGCTCAGACAACCAGTTCAATTAATAATACATTAATTATGATCCAAATCAGTACATGTAATCTGATGCATTGGTGATCTTATATCTGTCCCGTCACTCCAGATCAAACTTTCTGTGCAAGAGTCAACCTTGGCTCGCCTGCAGAGCACACTCAGAGAGATGGAGGAAGAGGTCTGCTCCCTCAAAGAGACAGTGACCCAGCAGAAGGACGAGCTTCACGCTGGTGAAATGGAGCGCAGGCGGCTCCACAATACCATCCAGGAGCTCAAGGCGAGTGTTGGTGGCTGGAAAAGGCTGCAAGATGAAGGGACCTTCCATATTTGCTGACTTATTATTATTATTATTATTATTATTATCTACAGGGAAATATCAGGGTATTTTGCAGAGTGCGCCCTGTTGTGGATGGAGGGGTCAGTAAGCACATCCAGCTGCCTGCCAGCGACAACAAGATGATAACGCTGGCAAAAACAGAGGAGGTGAAAAAAATTGGAGCACATCAGAGCTGGAAAGAAAAAATGAGGTGTCTGTTTTTATCACCAGGGAAGGAAACTACTTAACCATCCCGGTGTCTTTCAGTCTCACACAGGCAAAACTACCGATACTCAGAAGAACTATAACTTCAGCTTTGATCGTGTCTTTGGTCCTGCCGCTTCACAACAGGAGGTAATTTTAAAACATTTCCATCGACACTCGGCTTGATTCAAATTACGCAGCTGTAAAAATTCATCTGCTGGCAGAAAAGGAAATCGAATCACTGTGATTGTAGATCTTTGAGGAGATCTCACTGCTGGTGCAGTCTGCTTTGGATGGCTACAACGTCTGCTGCTTTGCCTACGGCCAAACCGGAAGTGGGAAGACGTACACCATGGAGGGGGATGAGTTCACGGAAACCAGAGGTGTGATTCCTCGAGCTGTGCAACAGGTCTTCAAGGCAGCAGAGAAACTGGCAGCACAGGGCTGGGAGGTAGGCGCACGATGTGGGACAGGGAGTGTGTGAGCTTTGTCTTTGACAGAACGGGTCTTCGCACACCGTAATTGTGCTGCTGACATTTTTCCATTCATCGTAACCTTATTGTGTATTTTTGCGCTAGATTTTTGTATAAAAGTTTTTTTTTTTCTGTTTTTCTCAGTTCAATTTCACAGCAAGTTTTGTTGAAATCTACAACGAGTCTCTGCGAGACCTGCTCTACACCGGCAAAGCCAGCAAGAGACCCGAGCACGAGATCCGAAAGTCTGTCACCAATGAGGTGACGATCACCAACCTCACCTACGAAAAGGTCGTCAATGAGGATCAGGTAGGAAATGTTCCTTAAGTGTTCATTAGTCAGAACCACAATCACTCACCCAGCCTGCTGTGTGCATTCAATGTGTAAGCTGATAGTAATCCTTGTGGCCCATGGGCCTGCCAGGTTCTAGGTCTGATCGCATTGGCCAATCAGAACCGCTCCACGGCCCAGACGGCCCAGAACGACCGCTCCTCTCGCTCCCATTCAGTCTTCCAGCTGGATATCGAGGGAGTGAACGGTGGGAGGGACATCAAGTGCAAGTGTGAGTATAATTCTCCAGCTTGTCTTGTTTTCTAACCTGATTTGTTTGTTATCGGAGTGTTTTCTGTGGGTTTTTTCATACAGCCACCTTGTGTCTGGTGGACCTGGCTGGCAGTGAGCGCATGTTGAAGAGTCAGTCGCAGGGTGAGCGTTTCAAGGAGATGACGGCCATCAACGGCTCCCTCTCTAACCTGGGCATCGTCATCAGCGCACTGGCCAACAAGGTGTGTCAAATAAAAACAACTGTTCTGAGTTCAGCTTTAGGCCGAAGCTTTGATTACGGCTCTGCTTAATGACAAGAATACGTTTTCTGTGAAAATTTAAAAGACCCTCCTTTTTATTCTTTTACAGGAAAACTACATTCCATACAGGAACTCCAAGCTGACGTACCTCCTGCAGGGGTGCTTGGGGGGAAACAGCAAAACGTGAGTTTTCCATCAATATGGCTCCGTGATATGGAGGCTCAACCTCAGTGGCCCAGAGGTTCCTACACCTGTCTAAAATAGAATGAATGACAAAACCAAAGCCTTTATTTTTTGCATTCTTCTGAGTTTCTATTTGTTGATCTTTCTCCCACCCCAGCCTAATGTTCGTGAACATTGCCCCAGAGCCGGACAGCTTCGGGGAGACCCTCAACTCACTGCGGTTTGCCAGCAAGGTCAGTTCCAGCAGATTTTTGTTTTATGTTAATGTCAGCAACAGCCATGTTATCTGCTTTACAGGGGGGGATTTAATCATCTTTAACTTACTTTTACATTGTTACAACACTTTATGATGACGCTTCTTTACTTGTTTTATAGGTGAACGACTGTGTAATTGGGACTGCAAGTGCCAACAGGAAATAGAGCAGAAAGGGGAAAAAAAGTGGTTACGGGGGAATTGTGGTGTCTACGCTTGGCCTGCTGGTCACATATTTTAGTGTCTAAATGGTCCATTTGTGTGAAACCCACCAGCTCAGACGAGGTCTCCAAAGTTCAGACATGGCAGGACTTCACAGATGTAATGGTAAAGGCTGACAGTGACCCAAACCGCTGTGATTTCCTGTAGAGTATGTAAATATATGGTCATGGTTATTGTTGTTCACTGGCAAACATAATGATGCCAGTCCGCAATCACCATTTGGTGATTACATCCTCAGGGCCCCTTTTAATGATGGGTAACGAGGCTGTCAAACAATTTTATGCTTCTTTGTTAATCAGCTAGATGTGTACAATATTTTTAGTCATGTTTTTATGCAATTTGCTATTTTTTTGACTTTTCAGTTAGCTGTTATTAATACAAAGTCACATTTTAAAAAGAGACAACTGCATAAGTCACATGTATTAAGTTTAGCATGTTACAGTATCATACATCTAACTTGCACAGTAACTGCAAATAAATAGATTTGAATTAACACAATGTTTTTCTTTATGTTGGTGATGCTGTTGAAAGCTTTGTCATCTGCTCAGTGTGGTGAAAGACTTACACACCCATTAGGGATATGTCTGCTTTATTCTGCTTTTAAATAAAATATTCTCAAATATAATGGAAACTTCAAATGTACTGAAATTCTGGTTTATCCATTTCTCCAAAATTCCTTCCAAGCAATCAAAGATTGTTTCTTTTGATGTACTTGTTTCCTTTTAGGTTTACTTAATTTAGATATACTGTATGTGAAAAATCACTTATTTATGGTAAAGAATCTGCATTGGTGACGAGAGTAATGGGAAATAAACATGTGATTTCATAGAATAATAAACATATACAGTGATTTTTTTTAAATAAAAAGGTCTCATAATTACTGATAAAAGCAGGAACGCTAGATTTCTTATTTTTGTCGGCCAAAGTCTGGCTCGTCTCTCTGGAAACCTTTTAAAGGTGACGTGTCGCTGTCTGCCGCTACAGGAGACATCTGATGGGAGGACATTTGTTCAAAAAGAAAGATGGTCCCGGGGAACATGACAGGGCTCGGTACCGTCAGTTCGGTCAAAGACTGTCCTTTTGAAGGCTGTCCTGACAACTGAAGCGGTGAGTCGAACCTCTTCAGCCGGTTCGTGCTTTCTGTAGCCAGCCATCAGAGCTAGCTAGCAGGCTAACGGCGGCTGACTAACGTCTCCCAACTGTCTGGACTTTATCGCAGTCGGTCCGAACAAAAGCAGCCACTTTGCGTCTCTTCAGCCCCGCTCCGAGTCTTTTTCCTGCAGCTGTGTGTTATCGGTAAAGCAGCAGAAGTGTCACATGTGTTTTCCTCATTAGTGTTGTTATTAACCTGTAACGTTACCTGCTCACATTAGTTGGTTTTCTGCGAAGCTGCTCTCAGTGTGTCATTAAAAAGCACGAAAACGATTGAAAAAATAAATCAATACACGAATTAGTTCTGAATAAGCTGCGGTTTGCTACTGAAGTATTAAAATAACTCGGTGACACCTGAATCATTGGAGAGTTTGCAGCCATCACAATGTTCACCTTGAAGTCCACTAAGGTATTTCTAAATTCACGTCAAATAATCCAATAATCTCTCAAGGTGAGCGGCATCTTCCCAAATTCCTTGTTTTCCTGATGTTTCCAGATCCTTTATTGCAGGACTCCTTTCCTAATGATCTGTTTTGGTAGCATGTCTGAACAGATCGTTGTGGCATATTTAAGCTCCTGTAATCAGCAATAATAAAAGGCTCCACCTCGGAGCTCGCTGACTCCGTGGTTCTGCCGCCCAGATGCAGTCTCTGCCCGTGGAAGTGGGAAGCAGCAGCACAGCCCCCAGGGACACACCTGGATCGGTGGTGCAGGTGTGCTTCCCCAGCGCTCAGGCCTCGGTGTTGGACGGTCTGAACCGACAGAGAGAAGAAGGCAGGCTCTGTGACCTCTCCATCCACGTCCAGGGACATGTGTTCAAAGCTCACCGCTGCGTCCTGGCCGCCTCCTCACCCTACTTCCATGATCAGGTGTGAGTCTGCCACCAGCCTCAGGAAGCACCAGCTATACACCAACAGAAAAATGCAGGTCTTAATTTCGTTTCGTCCGTTTGTGGCCTCTCCATCCTTCACCAGGTTCTCCTGAAGAACATGTCGACAGTGTCCATCCCCGCGGTGATGGACCCACTGGCGTTTGAGAGCGTCCTGAGCTGCGCCTACACCGGTCAGCTGCGGATGCTGCGTGACGACATCGTTAACTACCTCACGGTGGGCAGCGTCCTGCAGATGTGGCACATCGTGGACAAGTGCACCGAGCTGCTGAAGGAGGGACGGATGGCTGCGGGCGGCGGCGGCGGCGGCGGCGGCGGCGCTTTGCAGGAGAGGCTCGCAGGAAGCGGAGGGTCGGGTGGTCTCGGGTGCAGCAGCAGCAGTAACGCTGAGAGCGGAGCAGGCTGTGCTCATGAAGGAGGTGGCGAAGCCAGCAGTCAGTCCCAGAATGGGGGGTCCAATGGGCAGCAGCACGGCTCGCAAGCGCCCGTCCGTCCATCACTCAGCGAGAGCCAGTCTCCCAGCAGCACAAACTACTTCAGCCCCCGGGATGGAAACAGTTTCGGAGGAAGTGGGGCTGCTACAGCCGGGGCTTCGGTGGATGGGGGGGTTGCAAGCCAGACTTCCAGCTACTGTGCCCCATCAGGAGGGGAGGAAGAGGAGGAGGAGGATGTAGAGGAGGAAGAGGAGGTCCTGTACCGTCAAAGAAAGAGAAGAAGAGGAGTGGGAAGTGGGAGGAGAAAGAAGACTAGCTCCGCGCCAGATCAGGAAGTTGGGGTCAGCGACAGCTTTGGTGTGTCATCATATCAGGTGAGTTGTGGGACCCTGTCTGTTCACTGACAAGATTGATCTCTTTTTACCAGCTGACTGTTGTTGTTAGAGTTTAAAGGTTGCTGAGTGACTCTGGCATCCTGGGGGGGGTTTAAAGACACATCCTATGCTGGGATGTCCATGTGTTGGTGTTGATTCTGTTTATATGTCTCTGTTTATAGGATGGTGACGGGTTACCCCAGCCGAAGCGCCCCACCTACAGCCAGCCCAGCATCATGCCCCGCAAGCAGTGGGTGGTGGTGAAGACCGAGCGCGTGGAAGACGATGACCTGATCGTGGTGTCGGGGGAGGAGGGCGGTGAAGAGGAGGAGGAGGACGACGAGGACGAGAGGGAGCTGGAGCTGGCCAGAGAGAGGGAGAGGACGGACTTCAGCATCTCCAACGTCCGCAGCCTCTCGGGGGAGCTGGGGGGCAGATCTGAGAGCGACTTGGATTCACAGGTGGATTACTGTCAGTCTTCCGAAGACTACCTCAGGTTTGAAGGTGGTTTGATAGACCAGACTTTAGCTCAGCACCTTCACAACACCACCGCAGCTCAGAGCCAGAGTGCTAATCGCACCATCACGACGCTGCTGGGTCAGGTGCAGTGCGCGGCGGCGGCCCGGGCCCAGCTCTTCCCCCTGGACATGCAGGGTAACCAGGTGGTCCTCTACAGTCAGGCCTCTGGGCTGTCTCTGGATGCTGCAGCACCTTCCCTGGGGATGACCGGCAGTATGATCGGAGGAGGAACCTTCAAGAACCCCAGCCTGGAGCACGGAGCGGTTCATATGTCTGCACAGGGAACTTTGGGAATTGATGGCGTGGACAGCGGCGGGATTGCGGGTGGAAGCGGTGGCAGTAACAGCAGCGGTGGGGGTTCGGGGAAGGTTTTTATGTGTCACTGCGGAAAAACCTTCACTCATAAGAGCATGAGGGACCGCCATATTAACATGCACCTGGACCTGAGGCCCTTCCACTGCCCCGTCTGTGCCAAAAAGTTCAAGATGAAGCACCACCTCACGGAGCACATGAAGACCCACACAGGCCTGAAGCCCTATGACTGCCTCAGCTGCGGCAAGAAGTTCATGTGGCGCGACAGCTTCATGAGACACCGCTCCCACTGCGAGAGGCGTGATGCCCTGGGAGAGAGCAGCGAGGGAGGGAGCAACGCCGAGGGCAGAAGGGGAGGGGCGGGAGGTGAGGAGGGGTCCGATTTTCTGTCCTCCCACCATCTCCTCCTGGCCGCAGGTGAGGGAGGACGGGGCAGCGGGAGAGGAGGAGCTTCAACTTCATCGCCACATCTCTCTGTCCTGTCGCCGCAGCACGCTGCCACAGGAAGCGGCAGCAATCACGGCAGCGCCGCTGTGCTGAGCAACAACATGGCCGCCGCAGGGGGCGTCCCTCACAGCCCAAGTCAGATGTTTGGAGGTCTGGGGGCGACGCGGGGGGTGTGCGAGGAGGACGAGTGTGAGGTTGGCGTGAATGAGAGCAGCGTGACTTAAAGCGGGAGGTGCATCCTAAAGCCTAATCTGATGTATAAAATCGGGACTTTGGGAATCCTGTCGCCTGTTGTGCCGTCAAGTTTCTGAAATAGACCCGTGGTCGTGCTCATGCCAGTTACATCTACTGCCTTTAGAAAAGAAAGTGACCTCATCACAAAGTGGAACATTTGTCTCAGTCTGTAAACTAATGTTGAAAATTGTATCCAAGGTTTGAAGAGGACTGGCGAGGAACCCCAAAATAACACCTGTATTGCAGACCCTCAGAGGCAACAATATAGTGCCGGTAGAATAGCAAACACGTCTGCTTAAGACCATCACTAGTATTTTTTTATTGTAATATATCAAAGCAGGAACTAAAAGAAGATATCAAATTGATAATTCAGTTCTAAAAGTAACCAACTAAAGCTGTAGATTTGTGTCTTAGAGCAGCAGGTTCCCTTTTCTCCCCTCAGTGCTGCAATGTCGTTTTAGGTGATTCCACAGTTTGATCTCAGCCATTTCTGCTCATCTTGGCCTCCCTGGAAGATCCCACCCATGCAGAGCTGACCCAGCTCAGACAGGATTCGACTTGGCTTTGTGTTTGCTCCTGCTGCTACAGTTGTAGTTCGTGCACTTGCTGAGATCTTTGTTAACAATGTAATTACAGATAATGTATTTACTCTTCATACCGGGAGATAACCTGTGAGGCTAATATGTTAATGGTGGAGGCCACAAAAGCTGAAATCTCATGTCTAATGTTTCCCCCAGAACAGGTTTTATCTGTGGGGCACCTTCAGGTATCTCACCAGAATATTCATTTAATACCAATTAATTCACTGTTACATGAGGAAGGAGTACATTTGTTTCTTTATGGTTTTGTTGGACACATTTGGTAAATACTGGGTTACAGTACCAGATCCACAAACCCCTTTAAATGTTGAGAATGAGGTGGTTGCCAACTTCAAAATGAAAATGAAAATCCATCTATGTTAGGTTGCATTTGGGCATGTGGCCAAACTCAAACAACAAACTCAACCTTTAACCACGTGTGCTGGATTATTGTAACATCTCAGAACCAAGTGAGAAAACATGCAGCGTGGTGATGAATTTACCTTCTGTGAAGGCAGAAGTGGAGTAATGGGACTCTTAAAGTGCATCTTTGTATCTTTGAAACAGAAAGTAAAAGATATAAAGGAGTTATTGGATAGCCCCAAAATAATATGAATAATATTATTATACTAACATGAAAAACAATAAAGAGGGAAAAATTGCCGAGTAGATTCTGTCTCCACTACCAATCAACAGCCCTCAAGTTTTATTGTCATAGGAACAAAAAAGTGACACGTTAAACAAGCAGCCCTTTACATTTAGTCCTATGGAAAAGTAATGATAATCCCCACATTTCTGGGCTCATCCAGGTCTTAAAGCATCCAATAGTCCTCTGGTACATTTATTTATGAACTAAAACAGGTTAATATGGGAAGTTTTACTCTGTGTGTGTGTGTGTGTGTGTGTTGGGATATTTCACCATTTCATCCACATCACTCATATTTTCTGGTTGACCAGCTGATTGTTATTTTCAAAGTTGTCATTTAGACATTTTTTGGTGCCACTTATGGCTTCAGTGTGTAAAAAAAGTAATAAATAAAACCACTAAAAAAATAAATAAACTATTTCCTGGAAATAATCCAAAAAAAAATTTTTTTGTCGATTTTAATCGTCTTTGTAAAGTCATCAGGCAGCATTTGGATGGTTGCTGTGGTGTCTAATTTACCTGGAAACGAAGGTTGTTTGCAAGATAAAGGCGTGCACGTGCATTATTTATAAGTGTACGTTTTTAAATTTGTGCATGAATTCTGAGGGACGTTCCCAGCAGAAAACCAACAACACTTTTACTTAGAAAATTAGAATTTATTTTATCAAATACAAAAAACTTCACAGTTAAGGATGAACCACTTTGCTGCCGCAATGACACCGTTCTACCTCCACCCTGTAGAAAACAAACAGTAAAAAATACAAATTTGTCTGGGGTTTTTTTTAACCTTAGGAGCTAAAAATAATGCATCGCGAGGTAAAAAGAAAAGAACATTTTTAGAAAGCGTTTAAATGTCAATGGCACGGAGTGTTTGAACCTGTGAACAAACCGCTGAAAAACCAAAGGAAATCTCATTGACGCTTGTTAAAACTGGTCATCTAAAGGTTTAGCAAACTTCATTCCAAAGCAGAGACCCTCAGAAAATTCAGGAATTCTTTTGGCTGTCGTGTTTAACAACAGATAAAGCTGCTCTAAAGGACATACTGATTGATTTAATAAAGCAACTACTCTACAATACTGACCAACCCATGCATTAATTAGCAGGAGTTAGAGGAAATTGCTGATTTGAAAACATTTTAATATCATTTGATTGGCAGCAAATAAAAACGATTCAACGTTTAAAAGAAAATATGGGCGCCGTATCCCAACCACGTGGTTGAGACACGGCGAAGAGCATCTTATCACTTATAAGCTGGGTGGCAGCGGCCTTTTGTGCTCATCTTCCCAATATCCATCCATAAATTATTAAAGCCGACATACTGTAAAATAAAAACCAAAATAAACCCAGCAAATGTAAAAATATCCTTTTTTGGGGGGGGGGGGGGGGGACAAAACTTGAAGCATGACTGTAATCTATGCTTTTACACCAAACACAATCCGCCAACAAGCCCATAAATACAGCCGCCAGTCCACCACCCTCCTGCCTTTGTACAAAAATGGAAAATCAATATAAATCCAAACAATCAGCAGAGCTCTCACCTTACAATGTCTTAATAACCAACCTCGGTTTGCAGTAATAATAATGTTCCAGCACAGACGAGTCCAGTGATCAGGCACTGGGTTTCCGTCCACCTCACATTGTCAACAATGGACGTGAGCAGACCTGTTTTAGCTCCGTGTTCTGAGATGGAAGAAGAGAACTCAGTACCCGCGTGGATATCTGAGCTTCCCAGACCATTATTCTGTTGGATGTTATGTAAATGTATTTTATTCAGGTCCTTTATTTTGGGTTAACATGTAATCCAGTAGCTCACAGTACTGTATTCATGCATTTCCTCAGCTCAACGTAAACATTTTAAGAGGGAAAAATGTCTTCTTCTTTAAATGGATGACGAAAAAGTGAGAAACCCCAAAAGTGAAGTGTGAGAGAATCATCATTCAGAGTCTGAGAGGACGATGACCTCTTCTGGGTCGCACTGAGTGGCCACGTTGACCTGAAATACAGGCAGCAGAGCAGTTAGGACGAGCCGGTAAAATCAAGTCAAGGTGTGAGACGTAAAGCAGGAGAACACTATCAAAACAAAGCTGTGAAAGGGTTCCTGGGATTCTAAAGAGATTAAATGTCTCACCCTTATACATAAACCCAAATAAAGGTGATGAAACTGTCAACAAGCTGTGACCGCCTCCCTTAGCTCGATTTAAGTCCACCACGCATCCTCCTCACCTTGTTCCTCTTCGGAGGTGGAGTCAGCTGTGGGCTTGCTGCGTTGGCCTGGATGGACTCAACCTGCTGTGGAGAACCGCTGCAAGACACGCCCATATCCAAAGGGATTTCCACCTCACTAGCAAAGGATCAGGATATGATTATGCACCAGTAAAACATTCCTGAGACTAAAGCGTTACTTATACCTGTCGTCAGCGGTTTGGGGGCTGTCTGGTGCAGCGGGCTCCCTCTTTCTCTTGTGGCTGCTGGACACTCTGGGACTGAGAGGCGGCGGCGACGTCCCGTTGCACGACCGTCCGCAACATTTATCCACAACCACCTCTGGCGAGAGGGGCAACGCTGCCCCGTTCTCGGCTACCGGGGTGATTTCCGGACCGACACAAGGGGACTCTACGAGCTCCTCTGACTCCACGACCGGACAGTTAGATGGTGGCTTGGGCGTCTGCATGGACTCAGGGTGGCCAGGACTACATCCAGGCGAGGGGACGTCTGACAGGGGAGACTTCTGGGACTTGCTCTCACTGGAGAAAGGGCTGACTGCACTGGTGACAGGCTCCTGATCATCTGGCAGACTCTCGTCGTCCCCTGCAGAAACGTTCCCAAAGGCCTCCCCTGTATGACCGTTGTTGCTCGCTCCATTGCACAGTTGACTGCTGCTGTTATCATCTTCGTCTTCATTGTCCTCATCTGCAAAGAGACCAGAATTATCGACAGGAAATTTGAATTTACTGTCAACATTTTAATCTTATTTCAACATGTCTATCCGAACCTGGTCCATCCTGCTGAGCACTGGCCTGGATCTCTTCTTCAATGTCTGGATCTGAAGAGTTATCCTCTTCGTCATCCTCTTCCTCGTCCTCTTCCTCCTCCTCCTTCTGCTGCTCCTCCACCCCGTTCACCTCTTTTTTTCCTTCCTTTTCAGATTTGGAATCCTGAAAATAAAAGGTTCAAAGTCAATCTGTATACCTGTAAGGCATTTCACCATCTGCAATGAGGGAAACCCGGGAATTCCTGTATTCCAAAGGTAGAAAGATTCAGGTGCTGAGAGCAGAAGAGAACAGATGTTTTCTTACCCCTTTCTCCTTTTTCTCTTGTCGCCTTTTCCTCTCCAGTTCCTCCGTGTCTTCTTGTTTGTTGGCATATTTGGAGATTACCTCCTCAAGACGGGACACAGAAACCTCTCTGTTGGACCTGAGTTTTCGAAGGAGTGAGGAATCTAAGAGGGCCGGGTCACTGGCTGTGGATGGGGACAAAAACTGAGTAGTTCAGAGACAAATGCCCACATTTCAAATCAATAATCATACAAGTGAACTTGATCCAGGAGGAGTGGAATAAATGTATTAAACCTGCTATTGTACATACAGTCACATGATGTAAGTATGGACTGTTTACTAGTGGCAGTCCAGGGGCAACAAGCTTAGTTTTGGTTTTGAGGAAACTGCTCTGTGCTCCTTTGAAGAATGAATTTCATCTCTTACCAGGCTTGTAGGTGTCTGTGAGGTGGGAGCCAAAGTTGTACACCAGATCCAGGTGACGTCTGTCCTGGATGCGGGTTCCCACCTCCCTGAAAGCCTCCTTGGCCATCTGGTTCAGCTGTTTTCTGCTCAAACAAAGATTGTAACGCTCATTTGTACGTAGCATTTGCTGGAGGATGTCTTGGTAATCGGGAGGGTTCCTCTGAGCCTCCGGACTGTTGATAAACCGCTCGATCTGGTGGGAGGAAAACAGAACTCAGCCACAAGCAATAAATATGAAAGTATGAGATGCACACACATACATCTCTCTCCATTAGACAGACAGGCAGATCTTGATAAAAACACCCACCCTCTTGTTGATTTCAGGGTACCGAGTGCTGCTGTAGGCGATTCTGTGCTCGATAACTCTGCCTGTAAGTGTGCTGCAGCCTTTTAGCTCACACAACTTTTCATAAATCTTCATTAACTGAAAAGGTTGGAAGAGAAAAGAATGAGGTGAAATAACCCATGACAATCCTGACTGCTCTGCTTCCAGCCACAGTTCTATGGTTCGGACTGACCTTGCGCTTTAGCTTGTTCTCCTGGACGAAAGAAGAATCCTCCAAATCCAGATCATCCAAACTCAGCTCAGATTTCTGCAAACGGTGGATCTCATCATTGTACATCTTCAGCAGGTTCTCCAGGTACGCTATCTGTGAAGAGTTGTCAAAGGTGAAGAGCAACAAAGTTAGGAGTCAAATATCAATCAAATTACCTAAAACAGTGTTAAACACACACCTGTTTCCTAGAGGTTTTCTTCGTCCTTTTATCCATCTTTTGTTCCTCATTTACATCTTCACTGTTCTTCTGCAGCCCTGAAGGGGAAAGCAGCGTGTTGTCTGCCGTCACGTTCATCGTGTCACCCTCTCCTTTCAATCCTGCGTCATTGCTTTTGGGCAATGGTGAGGTAGACTGGAATGCAACCGCTGCTGCGGTGCAGGGGTCCGTCTCAACTTTGGTGACAACCTGCCTTTTCTTAGCTGCATGCTGCTTGAGTACAGTGCACAATTCATTAATGTAGACAAATGTTTTGGATCGATGTGCCTGAGCACGAGTCAAACAGTGTCCCAGTGTATTCCTAAACTCTACAGATGAGAGATATTCAGGAGAGGCCTTGGAGTGCCTGGTTTCTAGGTAGGCCAAGACCTCGGGGCAGTCCATGGTGTCAGCCGAACAGTGAGCCACAAACTGGGAAGAAAGAGAAAGAAGGACGTATATTTTACAGAGAAAAACAGAAAGAGTAGTCTAATTGCTTTCATTCATATTTTAAAAAAAGCTGATTATTTTGGGTGTAATTAAGCTCACCTCCGCAAAAAGCCGCTGGTTCTCTGCCTGCAAAACATGAGCCTCCTTTTTATTTGAAGCGAAAGGTGAGTGTGTAATGTGAGAGGGGACAGGATGCTGCACGTCGGGTTGGAAGACTTCTGCTGCTGCTTGAGGTTGATTGGACGAGGTGGAAACGGAGCAGGTGCCTTTGAGACTCTCGTCTTCATCGTCACCGTCGAGGACGATGATCTTATCAGCCAATGAGGCGGGTGCCACCGCCATCGGAAAATGGTGTTGATGATGATGGTGATTGCTGCCCCAGAAAGCTACAGTGATGGTGAGAAGCAGGACAGCTGAAATACAAGATGAAGTATTCCAGAAATGCAAGATGTGTGCAAACATTCATTTAGGATAGTCCGACTTCAGGATTTTCATACAGAAAAACTAACCAAAATATAATTTCATATAAGCACTTACAAACGAAAACATTTTGATACGTAAAATTATTAACCGCGGGTGTATAAAAACGTTTTACATTAGATTAAATGTAATAAGTTATATTTAAAAGGGAGTATAATGTTATACGAAAATATATAATCAATACCTTCGCTGAGAATTTACCTGATCACGGTTAAAAGTAATGAGGAAGCAAATCTGCTTCTATTGTTACAACAGCCCGAGAAGTTAACTACACAACTTCTAGAAAGCGCAATAAAAACAAAAAACTGGATTGTCACACAAGACAGTATAGACACACACATACCGACCTCTTGTTCAAAAGATGTTTGGCGCCCTAACAAAAGTTAATGTTCTTCCACGACGCATTATAAAGATTTCCCTTCGTGTTAGCCTGTATTAGCACTTCGCAGCTAGTTAGCGGTTGGTAAGTGAAACGAATTGAGTAAAAAAAAAATCAGCCTGCAGACCATTCACCATACAAAGTCTTGAGGAGTGAATAGATCCGCAATAATACTTTAATCTAATTTTCTATTATCTTACATTTCCATTCACTAAAACTACGATGCTTAACTAGCTAACGCGTTGTGCACTGGAGACCATAAGGCTACACAAGACCAATGTTTCTGATTGGTCGACATTGGTGGAGTAACGTCGTCTCTGATTGGCTGATGACTCCAGTCTGTCATTGGTAGAGATCCCCCAGTTGACGAAACGCTTCCTGTTTATTTTGTATAACAGCGCAGGAGACGAAATGAACTGAATGAAATGAACTTTATTTCATTTAATAAATGTCCTCTTTCTCAGGATATTTAAATAACAAGGGGAAAATAGTTTCACATAAAATGTAGTTTATCTACAGATTCATTTTCTGTATTTATTCCTTGTGTCGTTTTCAGATTAAAAAAAATAAACAAACCTAAAATAATATGAGCATTAGTCTTCCACAACCCTGAACAGAAAACCACTACAACTTTTTGTCTTTATATGTACAAAAGATTTCTGAGGATGTGTGTATATAAATCTTTACACTATTGTTATGGGGCATTTTAATGGTTTTGTCTTCATATTTTATTTAGTACCGAGTAACCTTTTGGATTGAGATTTAACATTCTTTGCCAAAATAGAAATAGTTATAAGCTGGCTATTAGAAGACTAAACCAGAAGCCCTTTTTAATCAATAAAATCATCAATGGTCCATTACAATTTTCAGTTCCTGTTATTGTTGTTGTCGTTGTTGTACATACTGTATGTACAAAACCAGAAAAGTTTGCCCACCATCCTGAACACCAATTCCAGTTGTTAAGACGGAATGTTTGGTAGTTCTGTGACACTTCTGAAGGAGGGCCTTTCTTCTTCACTTGTCTTTCTGTTGGAAAAGTGTGTTATAAAACAATGTAAGAAAAATACACAGAAGCAGCTGCAGGTGACAGAATAGACACAGAGCAGCAAGGTGGTAACTACATTCAAGGATATTCAGAAAACATATTTAATACTCAGTAAACATTACCTTTTCTGGTTTCTCAGCTTCACCCGAGCCTGAATGAAGTAAAATAAAAGACAAAATTTTATTCTCACCTCATGTATCCTATATTCTTTATTTTGAACTTTAAACTTCCTATGACTGTTTGTTGCAGCCTTTTTTTAAAATTTTTGTTTTTGGATAATTTACTACCTGAGCTGGTGAAGGTCCAGGAGATGAATTTGATAAGACCATACAGCACGAGTGCTACACCAACCATGGCCATCGAGTCCTCAATTGTGGGAGTACTAAACCCTGAATGAGACAAAAAACAAAAGTAAATTCTTATGTGCACACATTTAGTTGTTGATCTCACTAAAACGACATAACTTCCATTAGTTGGTCACTGACTCTGGTGTGGTGTGAATATATTGTTACGAATGATAAATATCCATATTGTCACCACTTACCCAGCATATTGAGAGCCACACTGGCCTGCCGTGCACCACCAAGGTGTTCAGCCACACAGGTGAGCTCTCCTCCTCTGCTCAGGTCTATGGTGGCAGTATCAAGCTCCAGCCGGCTGCTCTGGCTGTAGGTTCCATCCCACGCCTGTTTGTGGCCAGTTACTCTGCCTGATCCCAAATATTTGGTCTTCCCATGGACATCTTTGTACTGCCAGCTCAGTGTCAGAGAGAGGGGAGCGAAGCCAGATGCATCACACTGAACAGTTAATATTTGGCCAGGCACAGTGAGAGGCAATGGGGATGGGTGGATGGCGAGGGATGGAGGCTCTGAGCAGAGGGAGACAAAGAATATGTCAGTGGGTCAATGTTAAAGTCTTTCAATCCCATGGGTAATGGAAACATGACAGTTAAATAAATGTGGCCTTCCTGTTTGTGCTTATTTTCTATAAGCCCCAATTGAATTGGTAATGTGAGTGTGTGTCTCTTCTGAAGAACATAATTACAACTTTCTGAAGTCTCCTGCCTTTTAAAACAAACAACAGAAAATTCAACTTTACCCCTCACCTACAACCTCGAGCTCCATCGTCACCTGGGTAGAAAGGTATGGCAGGAACACTGTGCAAATATACATCCCAGAGTGATGGACTTCGGCTTTTTGCAGGATGAGAGATGCATTCCCCCGCTTGTGCAGCCCATCAAAGTCCAGAGTGGCCCCTTCATCATCATCAGCCAGGTGGTCTGTCTTGCCGTCATAAGCCAGAACCACCCGTCCTTTCCCTCTGAACTGGTAGCGCCACTCAACAGCAAACCCAGACCCTGACAGAGGTGAGGAGGGGTCGACCCAGAAGCTGCAATCCAACCGCACTGGGTCCCCCAGCCTGGTGTGTACTGAAACTGTTTTAGTGGTCGTGCTCAGGATCACTGTAGGAACAGAAGGGAAAACAAATTCACAAATTTAGCAGAAAAGATAACAGAGCTCATTAGTGGAAGAGATGTGTGACATCACTGGTTACCACTGAGCTCTTTAGAAGCTGTGGGAGCTCGCATGATCCCAGAGATGGCCAGCTCTTTATTGGTGCCCAGGATGGAAGTTGAAAACCAATCAGCTTGCAAGTAGTGGGGACTCCTTTCAGAATCTGTGAGCGACGCTGCCCATTTGAGGGAGGAGGGGTACGGCAGGAATGGGTTGGTCTCACATGAGGGCTTCTCGATTGAGCCCCTGGGAGGGTCCAGAGACTGGTGGCAGAAGGAGCCCGCTGGATCTGAGGACAAATTTTTTAACAAATATTAACTTGTGTGCAAACCTTTGTAAAACAGAAACCACAAGAACAGGCCGAATTGTGGACTAAACTGTAACAGTAACCCCATTTTCAAAAATAAGAAGGTTTAAGAAGACATTTTAAGACATTAATTCACCATGTTCCCCTGAACTCACCAGTTACAAAGTAGATTCTCTCAGGCTTGATGTCAGATGGAACCTTTTGGGTCTGACTGTGTGCACCAGTACTGACATGGAGCAGGGATCTTTCCTGGTCCACAGCCGCAGTCAGACCTCCTCCGCGACCTGTTTTCTCTTGCACAAACCAGCATTCCAACACCGGACAGCGGCTGTCTTCAGCTGTACAAAGGACACGTGTTTAATCAGCATACAGTGGTAAACATTGTGAGAAACGGACAGATGACAGGATAATGCAATTTAATATCTGTCACAAAAGAAAAGAAAAGCATTCAATTTAAAAGGGGCAACAAGTGGTTGTATGAAATTAGGCTGGTACATAATTATTACCGGTATACCGCGAAAACATTCAAAATTACCTTGTACAAAGCAAACTGCTGCAACCAGGGACAGTTTATAGATTGTAGAGAAGTAAGTCATGATTAAAAGTCTTCTTCTGGTACCAGGTGCTGCCAGTTCGCTGCTTTTCTTTCGAACTGTCGGTTTTCCCCTTCAGTTCCTGTTTGATTTTACTTTCATTTTCAAGCGCAGCGACGCGACGAGGACAAGCAAGACAGAAAGCAAATTTTGCTCACACTTTCGGAATAATGGCGATATAATCGATGTTGAGCGAACCAACAAGAATGAATGGATAGATATTATTATTATTATTATTACCCAAAGTCAATTCTTTACCCGGAACTTGTTTCTTGTACCACGCTTGGTCAGGTTTAAAGATAGTTTCCAGTTGCACCGCTAGAGGGCGATCTCTGACAAGTAATAATCCACGACTTGAACCCAACCTTGTTTGTTTTTACTTTTCATTCCTATCTTAGGTTAATGTGTGTATGATAAGTGAAGTACAATTTAAGCAAAAGAGACAACAAAAAGTACAGGGACGCGTGAGGCTGCAAAAGCTTCCTGTAGTCAACAGGATGTTCTCTTGAAAGGTCAACAGAGGACAAGAGACCTTGAATCTGTGAAGGAACCAATAAATGCTTTAAAGAAAAGAGCACAACAACAATACTACTAATAATGCTTGTGTTTCTGTTTAGAACTTGCAGAACTGGTGTTTGTTCAGGCATGTTCTTACAGAGGAATCAAACAGGACCAGTTGGTGCAGCTAACCTGAGATTATCCCACAGATCTGCTGGATCTCCCTGTGACTAAAATAACCAATGATGAATAACAACAATAACGTTTCTTGTCAATCACGTGATTTCCCAGAAACAGCCACAGCTGCTCGACCGCTTCTCTCCAGTAGAGGCACTATAACCTTTATGGAAAGGGTAATTTTAACTATGCGTGTCTATCGTTTTACATGTATCTCTTCGATTGTTACTACATTTATCTCTTCGATTTCTATAGGCTCTGTGACCTCTTTTAAAAAATAATAACTTCTATACAATTTTGAAAACAAATGACGCTTATTTGTATCAGATAATGAATGTTTATTATTATTTTCAAACCTTTACACAATATGTATTAAGTGCACCAAAGCGATTTTACGTGGTTGTACTTGTGCACTTTACTTATACTTTTATTCATCCTTGCATATGTTATTTTAAATTATGTTGCACAACGATTATAAACCATAAGTTACCATTTTGACCGAAAGTTTCGTTTTTGGTCTTCCACCCGTGACGCGCTTCTATCTCTCTCTCACCAATTCTCATTGGTTGAAGCGCTTCTTGAGAGCTGGAGAAACCAAGATTAAGAGACTCATTCGTCCCAGTGGCTACAGCCGCCACTTCATGCGCATTCTGCTTTAGAGTATGTTTTCTATACATTAAAATGAGGGTTGTGCTGTCGCTGACAGTCGTGTTCCACCTGACATCAGCAGGTCAGTCATAATTTCTACATTTTAAGATTAAACTTTCTAAGCTTATCTGAGGAAGTAAAAGAAAATCCTTTGTAATTTTGGGCGTAGTCGCGTTAAAAAGTTTTGTTTTTTTAACAAATGGGTTGTTTGTGGTCATTTTCTTTGCTAAATCACCTCCTCTTCATGGCAACACTATTTTCTGAAAAACCCAAACAAGCAATTTGATTAAATTATCTTGGAGGACGTTAGGGCCACACATCTCCTCTCAGTTTGTTTTTTTGTTTGTTTTCATGGGTGGACCCAATACTCTTCCGTACTTGCTAAACCACCATAACTAACTGGTTCTTACACAAACGTGTGTTGGGTTGCTTTTCTCTAGTAACACAGTAAAATACTGAACCTTACCTGTCACATTTTTAAACCTACAATCATTTCTTCCTGTGGCAACAAGAGTTAACATCTGCAATGTTTGATGAACAGCCTTTGCTGGGAAGGAAACTGGATTTGCTAGATTACTTTTATGACTTACCTTCTGATAATGAGCAGAAATAATTTCAAATTGAACTTTAAAAAAAAAAGAAAGGTCAGTAGGAACCAGATCAGTGGTTTTTCAGTGTTAGTATCTAGCGGGTGGGGGGGTGTTTCTGGTGGTGAGCAAGAAGTGGTGGGAAGGAATCATAATTTTAACCCAAACACTTAATTAGCAGTATAAAAATAATCGAATGATATAACACGCAACATATAAGCTCACACATCCTATGCTTCTTCAACAATTAAAACTACTGTGTGTCTGTTTGTTTGTGTCAAAGACTATCAAAAAACAGCAACTCATCTTTAGAGAAACAGAAACTAACCTCCGAAGGTGTAAAGACCTTCAAAAGGAAACTCACATCATCAGCAAGTGTTTGAGCAGCACAGGGGTTTTTCTTCAGGCCACTGAAACCTCCCTTTTCCTCTGCTTCTTCTATTGATATGAGAACATCAGTAACAGTCATTAACATTGCACAGAAAACAAAAGGATAATTCATTGAACCACTGAACCAACTGCAGGAGTTGGAACATCAGCATCGGACTCTATGCAAAGACCTGTTGCCAAGTTAGTCCTGCGAACTGCAGCTGGCACTGTTTTTGTTTGGTTCCTCCCCACTTTCTTAACTTTACTTAACTTTAATTTTATCTTATTTGAATAGCACCTTTCACAGAAGAAATGTAACACAGAGTGCCCTACAGATAAAAGGTTTAAAGATTAAAAGCACTGACCATGTATAGATGGTGATTGAATTGAGCCGAAGTTGATGTTAGTTTGCTGCACTGCTGCAGAAGAGCTCAAACAAAGGAGTCACATATTTTGCAAACAACGAAGCCACCGTGTTTTACTTAATTATCCATCACTATGGAAATATGTAGCGATCAGTTGTAGCATGTTTGCTAATCTCCCCCTCTCCTCTTTCTTTTGTGCCAAAAAAGGCCATTACACCCCCAGCACCATAATGCAGGATGGATCCATGCTTTCATGTTGTTCATGCCAAAGTGTGACCCAACCATCTGAATGTCGCAACCGAAATCAACACAATTTTCTGAAATTTTGATTATTTTTACAAAATCTTGAAAGCTATACCAATTACTTTACAGTGACTCACACTCTGAAGTATTTCTACACTGGATCCTTTGGAGTTCCAAACTTCCCAGAGTTTGTGGCTGTTGGGCTGGTTGATGATGTTCCAATCATTCGCTATGACAGCAACACCAGGAGAGCTCAGCCCAAACAGGAGTGGATGAAGGAAGTCACAGCAGATGATCCTCAGTACTGGAGCAAGAGCACACAGACACTGTTGTTCACCCAGCAGACCTTGAAAATTAACATGGAAATTGCAGAGCAGCGCTTCAATCAAACAAGAGGTTTGTTTCATGTTTGTCCACAAATTTATTGTGTTGCGTGTATTTGTTTTACCAGATGTTACAGAGACACACACATACATGTACCTCAATAAAATGTTACGTCTCTCTGTCCCTGTCCCTGTCTCTCAGGTGTCCACATAATCCAGAAGATGTGTGGCTGTGAGTGGGATGATGAGACTGGAGAGAAGAATGGATTTGATCAGTTTGGTTATGATGGAGCAGATTTTATCTCATTTAAACTGAAGGAAGGAATCTGGGTCGCTGGAAAACGGGAGGCTGTGAAAACCAAACACAAGTGGGATCAGGATGATGCTCAGATAGAACAACAGAAGTTCTACTACACCCAAGTGTGCATTCACTGGCTGCAGAAGTATGTGAACTATGGGAAGAGCTCACTGATGAGAACAGGTAGAGTCACATGACCTGGTTCATTCAAGGAGGACGAGAAGCTGATTTTACTTTATTTTTAATAATATTTTCAATATAAGTATTGTAATAGGAAGCTTATTTTGATTTAGCTTCATTTTGTATAGATGTTTTCCTTGATGTATGAATATTATGTTAATGAATTGTTTAGACTGTAATTTTTAATTCCAGATGTTCTGATGAAAATTTCCTGGCATTTTGTTTTCCCGCAGAGCTGCCGTCAGTGTCTCTGCTCCAGAAGACCCCCTCCTCTCCTGTCAGCTGCCACGCTACAGGCTTCTACCCCGACAGAGCCACACTGTCCTGGAGGAAAGGTGAAGAGGAGCTCCATGAGGACGTGGACCACGGAGAGATACTCCTCAACCCTGACGGAACCTTCCAGATGAGTGTTGACCTGAAAGTGTCCTCAGTCCCACCTGAAGACTGGAGCAGCTACAAGTGTGTGTTTCAGCTGTCTGGAGCGAAGGAAATCACCACAACACTGGACAAAAACCAGATCAGGACCAACTGGGGGAAGCCTGGGGTCAGAGGAGATGGTGGTGAGAAGCACACTCTGATTTTACTGTCTGAGGAATATTTCTTCTTTTCTTTAGTCAACAGGATCTAATTACAGAACATGAGCAGGAATAGCAAATGTTCAAACAAGCAAACGTCCAAAGATGTCAGCTCTCGTCACACTTAAATAATTCAGACAGATGAACAGATTTGGAGATGATCTTCTTTAGTCTTTGTCATCTGTGCTGGTTTTGATGGTTTTGCTTGTTTCCTCTCCAGCAGAGGATCCCAGTAACACGGCCGTCATCGCTGCTGTTGCAGTTGCTGTTCTGGCTCTCGTTCTCGTCGCCGTCGTTGGTTTCCTCCTTTACAGGAAGAAGAAAGGTGAGAGATGGAGATGGAAGCAGAGCTTTAATCCTTCACTCTGCTTTTGCTTTAGTCTCAATGACAAAAGAAGAAGAAAACGTTGATAAAATCTCTGTCAAAGATCTAAAGCAGCAAAGCTAATCGACTTTCTTCTCAGTTGCAGGCAAATGTACCAAACGTGAGTAAAAGTTGAATCACATTTGGATTTTCTCTGGTGTTTGCTGAACTTCTCTTGCAGTAATTGTGTGTAACTGTGGTTTCTGCTCTAAGAATCTTTGTTCTGACCTTACAGCTGAAGGTCACTCTGAGGTCAAGGAGCCACTGAAGCCAAATCCAATCTAAAGGAGAACCGTCAGCATGAAGAGGGTGAGTAGCTTCATGTTAGAGCAGCTTTATACTTGTTTTTGATTCATTGAGCTGCTCCTCCGGTGAAACTGGATCAACAATTAATATTCTGGTTTAACAACAGCTTATTAACCATTAGACACGTTAGAGGCTGTAATTATCAGATCTTTGCTGTTATTCAGTACAAAACTGTGGTGTTTGCTCTGATTTATAGTTCATTTAAAGTTCAGTTGATTCATTTAAAATCAACTGATTTAAACCAGAAAGAACCAGAAATCATCACTCTTGTCATCATTTGGGTTTAAACATGAGCGTGACCTTTAATAATGGGGGTGTTGGGTCTTTATTTAGCTTTTAGTCAATCAATAATGTATCTCTGGATGATGTGTTCACATTAACTGTTGTGTAAACTCATAATTTAAGGGCAGAAAAAGAATGATTTCCTGATTGTGTTGTATGAAAGTTGAAGTTGGAAACAAATTTAAGATGTTTGCAGGAGTTTTCTGCTGCTTTAGATTTAGATTAAAGCTGGTTTTTGCTTTTCAATAAAATCCCCAACCCTGTTTTGGTGAGTTTTTTGATTCCTTTCAGGTTGTGATGCTCCTGATCTGTCAAGTTTTATTTTAGTTTAGTTTCATTTAGTTTCTTTATTGACAAAAATGTAAATGATCGAACCAAGTTTCGTTTTGTTTTCTCCCGCTTATCCGGATCCAGGTCGCGGAGGCAGCAGCTTCAGGAGGGATGCCCAGACAGCCCTCTCACCGGCCACTTCCATCAGCTCCTGCGGGGGGACCCCCAGCTGCTCCCAAGCCAGGCGAGAGATGTAATCTCTCCACCTAGTCCTGGGCCGGCCACGAGGCCTCCTCCCGGTGGGACATGTCCGGAACACCCCTAAAGGAAGGCGTCCGGAAGGTATCCTAGCCAGAGGATTGAGGAGCTCCTGGAAGTATTCCTTCCACCGCCGGATAATTGCCCCAGGAGACGTCAGCAGCTCCCCCCGCACACCTAACACGGTGTGGGCGAGTTGCCGCCTGCCGCCCCTAAGGTGCCGGACAGTTTGCCAGAATCTAACCCTAACCCTAACCGAAAGTCTTCCTCCATAGCCTCACCCAACTCCTCCCATGCCCGAGTTTTTGCCTCTGCGACTGTCGCGGCCGCAACCCGCTTAGCCATCCGGTACCGGTCTCTTTCTTCAGCTTGACGGCCCCTCTCACCTCTGGTGTCCACCAGCGGGTACGGGGATTACCGCCACGACCAGCACCATCGGCCTTGCAGCCACAGCTTGCGACAGCCGCCTCAACAATGGCGGAGCGGAACATGGCCCATTCAGAGTCAATGTCCCCTACCGCCCTCGGAACATGATCAAAGCTCTGTCGGAGGTGGGAGTTGAAGACCAGCCTGACGGGTTCCTCCACCAAGTGTTCCCAACAGACCCTCACTAAGCATTTGGGCCTGCCAGGTCCGCACGGTGCCCCCCTCCCCCCCCCACCTGATCCAACTCACCACCAGGTAGTGATCAGTTGACAGCTCTCCCAATTATCTCTGGTTAGATTTAAAGTTAATTTATTTCTGTTGAACCACAGTTTTAGTCTGATTCATTTAATATGTAATAAATGAGTTTAACTGCTGGCTAAACTAAGTTCCATCCAGTCTCCCTTTGTGTTTTATTAGTTTTATATCATTTGATCAAAGGTGTCGATGACCCTGTGATTGTGAGTGTGTGTCCAGCAGTTTGTCCTTCAGGACTTCATGGACTGGTGTGAAGGATCTTTGTTAGATAGAAATGTGTCCAAACCCAAAGAAATGCTCACTAACTTTTATTCATTAACCAGACAAAGTGGTTGAAAATACAAAATCTTGGTGGATTTATTCTGTAATAAATCACTTTGATGTCAACAAGACACCAGCAACACACGAGCTTTTAGATATTGAGACGTTTTTTAGTAACAAATCTTTATATGGATTCTATTTCTTAATGCTTTTATTATCATCACTTGATTATTGTTATTTTGTTTTTCATTCACTGGCTGTAAAATTGTCCCACTGAATTAATAAAATGACCTTGTGAATTTGCAACAATGTAAAAGAATTCTGCTGGGAAAAAAACTCTTCAAACAGAAAAATAAACAAGCTGCAGTTTAAAGTTTGTTGGTTCCTAATTTGGACCTGTGATCCCTGAATAATCATCAAAGGGAAAATCTCAGTTCAGAGAGTGAAGACTTATTTTAATAAAGTGTGTGTTCACCCAGAACTCTGAATCCCAGTAAACTCCAGATGTTTGAGGGAACATGAAGACCTCCGCTGCAGCTTTCCAACAGTTTTCAGACTTTCGCCAGACTGAAACTCGGAGGTCAAATGTTGAAAGAGTCAAAAGTTTTAGGAAATTGTGTGAGAACGTTGACTGTAGTGATCAGACACTAGAGAGAGCCCTTCACCCGGTAATGAGCGTGTTAGTTCCGGAGGTGACGTCATGGTTGGGGGCAGCTCTCGCACACCGGCTTAAAGGAGTGAATTATTGATGGATTTAAACATTAGATCAACAATGACAGACCTTTGCAGCCACACACACTTTAGATCTTTAAGTTTGCTCTAACTGGAGACCCCCCCCCCCCCCCCCCCCCCCCCCCCCACAACCTTCACCCTCCAGCTCTCACTAAAACGAGTCGCTTTCACTTTCACTTTGGCCCCGTTCAGACCCCATTCGCTTCTACCTGGTCCTAAGTGACGTCGGGGCCATCTCAGAATTCCTATTAGCTCCTGATCACGTGAACACGGTTTATTTCTCCTTTCTCTCCGCTTTTCCTCATTTTCCTCCCGGACCGTCGAAGCGGAATCATGCACTTTGTATCTGACCACAAAAACTGTCTTTCATCATGAAATCCCTCGACTTTCTGCTTCTTCTGGCACTAATGAGTCTGCCCGACTCTTCAGCAGGTCAGTTCTGATCATTTTAAATGTGGAAATGCTGAATTCAGTCAGGTAACTTTCATTTCAGGCTAAATTTCCGGAAGGTTTCCATTTGCTTGGCGATCATTCACACACTTGGGCTCATCTATCAGACACGACTGAGAGGAATCTAGTTCATATCAGGAGGGTTTAAACTTTAATCATTAATAAATGTGATGAAGAAAAGCAGAATCTCAACCACTGTGGAGTTGATCCCAGTCTGAGAATAAAGCTTCAACAGCAGCTCCTCATGAGGAGAATCTTCACTTGTGATGATGGAAATGCTGCAGTTGATCCAACATGTGAGGGAGAAAAATCAGCTTTAATCAGAACAGAAGTGATCCTGATGAAGCTGAAGACAGGATCCCAAATCAGCGTTGGGATGTTTAACATGTTGCCATTAATCTTTCCACAAGAAATACTTTATATTTGCCTCCAAATAAATGAACTTATGAAACAAACCTCAATAAAATTACAGTGATTTTAGGGAGATTTTGAAGTGTTTCAGGTTTAACTGGAAACAGCTCAAGTTGTCATTAATCACTCGTTTAATTAGTGACTAACTTATTAACCTGAATAAGTTAGGAAAGAAAAATAAACAGGTTTATTTTAAAGAAAATAAAAGGGTTTCTTTTCTGGTCTCAGATTATTTTTTCAGTTAATTTTTTAAAATGTGCTGATAAAAATTTTAAGCCAACGATTTTAAAATCAAAATAACTTTAAAAACTGGAAACTCATGAAAGTGTAAATAAATGAATAATTCATCTTTTCTATATTTAATTTTGTTTTCTGATTGTGTGTTATTAATATTAAACTCTTGTTGAGTCGTTTCTGACAGTAAAGTTGTGATATTTGATATTTTTCTCTCAGTGACTCACACTCTGAAGTATTTCTACACTGCATCTTCTGGAGTTCCAAACTTCCCAGAGTTTGTGTCTGTTGGGATGGTTGATGATGTTCAGATGGTTCACTATGACAGCAACACCAGGAGAGCTCAGCCCAAACAGGAGTGGATGAAGGAAGCTACAGCAGATGATCCTCAGTACTGGGACAGAGACACTCAGAATGCTTTTGGTACCCAGCAGGCCTTCAAAGTCAACATTGAAACTGCAAAGCAGCGCTTCAACCAAACTGGAGGTGAGTTGACTTTTCTTTACTCCTGATAAACTATTGTTGACGTCTGGTTGTGTGTTTTGGTGATCAGGTGATCACACACACTCTTCATCTGGGAGTGTTTCACTCACCTTGATCCAACAGTGTGATGACACCTCCTCTGGGCTCAGACACACTCCGACTCAGCAGAACGCTGAAACTGGACCGGACCTGCCTCACTCACACTGTTTCTGACCATCCCATAATACCCCAGAGACGTTGGTATGACAAGAAGCTTAAAAAGCAACATAACCAGGAACACTTCCAGAGAGCCTCTTTTGGGTCATTTTGCTGCTCTCCAGGCTGGATACAGGAGGAGGGCGGCCGTAGGGCCAGCAGGTCCAGCCCACATAGCAGGAATCTTCTTGATTTAGAGTCATATTCTAGCATGAGACTCAGCAGGACAAACAGGATTTAGCTGTATTTATAGAAAGGATTTACCTTATTTTCGTGACAATAAGGTGCAGGCATGGTAAAACATACCGCTACGCTAGCTTAAAACATGCATGCTAGCGTGTATTTAGCAATGTACTCACGTACATCATATTCTGTATCTGAAATGAATCCCAAATGGCTTTTGCGAACGTTGAAAAGCATTTATAGATTTTGGAACTCAGTGCACACATAAGGCGCACGCATGAACATCACATGTTAAGACACCTTGTCCACTTTAGAGAAAATTTAAGACTTTTAATTGCGTCTTTTGGTCGCGAAAATACGGTAAGTCGGTAAATTCAAAACAGGATCAACAGATTAAACGTTTATTTGCAGTTGAAAACATATTTAAGGTGTTTTGCTGACTTGGTGTCTCCCACAGCAACATTGCTCCTCTCACGTTCCAACAACCTGTAAATATAATTGGGCGGATTGTGAGACGACGTCATTGAGCGTCTTCTAGCGACTTGTTGGACAGAAAATAGAGACCTTTTGTATTGAGGAGTTGGCAACAAAACCAGCTAAGACAGAGTCCCATCAAGTCAAATCAATGTTCTTCCACATCTTTATTATCAATATTTCGACAACTGAACAATATTATCAGACTTTTTGAGTGAGACATTGATGGATTTATTAATGCTAACGTCCAGATTGATCTTCAATACAGGCAAATAGAGGTGGAATCAGGGTCGCTCACTGGTCAGAATGAACTTCAAGAGGAACAATTCTGATTGTAACAGACGTGATATAAATAAAGATTGATTGATTGATTTGGGTTTAAACATGAGCGTGACCTTTAATAATGGGGGTGTTGGGTCTTTATTCAGCTTTTAGCCAATCAATAATGTATCTCTGGATGATGTGTTCACATTAACTGTTGTGTAAACTCATAATTTAAGGGCAGATTTAAAGGGTTTGTTTAAAAGATGTTAAATATATAATATTACTTGACGGGACGGAACACGAGGAGACACCACTGACCCACGTTGACCACAAACCGACCAGACGCTGGTGATCGGGAGGCGGCGGCTTTTGAAGAGTGGAGATCGGTGACCAGCTGCAGGTGTGACGGTCACCTGAGAACCCAGGTGGATCCGCCACGCCCCCTAGTGAGAAAACCAGGAACACAAACAGGCACCAACACACAATTATCTCTGTTTGGTCAGATTTCAAGTTAATTTATTTCTGTTGAACCACAGTTTTAGTCTGATTCATTTAATATGTAATAAATGAGTTTAACTGCTGGCTAAACTGAGTTCCATCCAGTCTTCCTTTGTGTTTTATTAGTTTTATATCATTTGATCAAAGGTGTCGATGACCCTGTGATTGTGAGTGTGTGTCCAGCAGTTTGTCCTTCAGGACTTCATGGACTGGTGTGAAGGATCTTTGTTAGATAGAAATGTGTCCAAACCCAAAGAAATGATCACTAACTTTTATTCATTAACCAGACAAAGTGGTTGAAAATACAAAATCTTGGTGGATTTATTCTGTAATAAATCACTTTGATGTCAACAAGACACCAGCAACACACGAGCTTTTAGATATTGAGACGTTTTTTAGTAACAAATCTTTATATGGATTCTATTTTTTAATGCTTTTATCATCATCACTTGATTATTGTGATTTTGTTTTTATTCACTGGCTGTAAAATTGTCCCACTGAATTAATAAAATGACCTTGTGAATTTGCAACAATGTAAAAGAATTCTGCTGGAAAAAAACTCTTCAAACAGAAAAATAAACAAGCTGCAGTTTAAAGTTCGTTGGTTCCTAATTTGGACCTGTGATCCCTGAATAATTATCAAAGGGAAAATCTCAGTTCAGAGAGTGAAGACTTATTTTAATAAAGTGTGTGTTCACCCAGAACTCTGAATCCCAGTAAACTCCAGATGTTTGAGGGAACATGAAGACCTCCGCTGCAGCTTTCCAACAGTTTTCAGACTTTCGCCAGACTGAAACTCGGAGGTCAAAAGTTGAAAGAGTCAAAAGTTTAAGGAAATTGTGTGAGAACGTTGAGTGTAGTGATCAGACACTAGAGAGAGCCCTTCACCCGGTAATGAGCGTGTTAGTTCCGGAGGTGACGTCATGGTGGGGCAGCTCTCGCACACCGGCTTAAAGGAGTGAATTATTGATGGATTTAAACATTAGATCAACAATGACAGAGCTTTGCAGCCACACAAACTTCAGATCTTTAAGTTTGCTCTAACTGGAGAGCCCCCCCCCCCCCACCTTCACCCTCCAGCTCTCACTAAAACGAGTCGCTTTCACTTTCACTTTGGCCCCGTTCAGACCCCATTCGCTTCTACCTGGTCCTTAGTGACGTCGGGGCCATCTCAGAATTCCTATTGGCTCCTGATCACGTGAACACGGTTTATTTCTCCTTTCCTCCTCATTTTCTTCTCGGACCGTCGAGGCGGAATCATCCACTTTGTATCTGACCACAAAAACTGGCTTTCATCATGAAATCCCTCGACTTTCTGCTTCTTCTGGCACTAATGAGTCTGCCCGACTCTTCAGCAGGTCAGTTCTGATCATTTTAAATGTGGAAATGCTGAATTCAGTCAGGTAACTTTCATTTCAGGCTAAATTTCCGGAAGGTTTCCATTTGCTTGGCGATCATTCCCACACTTGGGCTCATCTATCAGACACGACTGAGAGGAATCTAGTTCATATCAGGAGGTTTTAAACTTTAATCATTAATAAATGTGATGAAGAAAAGCAGAATCTCAACCACTGTGGAGTTGATCCCAGTCTGAGAATAAAGCTTCAACAGCAGCTCCTCATGAGGAGAATCTTCACTTGTGATGATGGAAATGCTGCAGTTGATCCAACATGTGAGGGAGAAAAATCAGCTTTAATCAGAACAGAAGTGATCCTGATGAAGCTGAAGACAGGATCCCAAATCAGCGTTGGGATGTTTAACATGTTGCCATTAATCTTTCCACAAGAAATACTTTATATTTGCCTCCAAATAAATGAACTTATGAAACAAACCTCAGTAAAATTCCAGTGATTTTAGGGAGATTTTGAAGTGTTTCAGGTTTAACTGGAAACAGCTCAAGTTGTCATTAATCACTCGTTTAAATAGTGACTAACTTATTAACCTGAATAAGTTAGGAAAGAAAAATAAACGGGTTTATTTTAAAGAAAATAAAAGTGTTTCTTTTCTGGTCTCAGATTATTTTTTTAGTTATTTTTTTAAAATGTGCTGATAAAAATTTAAGCCAACGATGAATTTAAAATCAAAAACTTTAAAACTCTGGAAACTAATGAAAGTGTAAATAATTGAATAATTAGTCTTTTTCTATATTTAATTTTGTTTTCTGATTGTGTGTTATTAATATTAAACTCTTGTTGAGTCGTTTCTGACAGTAAAGTTGTGATATTTGATATTTTTCTCTCAGTGACTCACACTCTGAAGTATTTCACACTGCATCTTCTGGAGTTCCAAACTTCCCAGAGTTTGTGTCTGTTGGGATGGTTGATGATGTTCAGATGGTTCACTATGACAGCAACACCAGGAGAGCTCAGCCCAAACAGGAGTGGATGAAGGAAGTTACAGCAGATGATCCTCAGTACTTGGACAGAACACTGGAAACTTCATGGGTTCCCAGCAGAACTTCAAAGTCAACATTGAAATTGCAAAGCAGCGCTTCAACCAAACTGGAGGTGAGTTGACTTTTCTTTACTCCTGATAAACTATTGTTGACGTCCGGTTGTGTGTTTTGGTGATCAGGTGATCACACACACTCTTCATCTGGGAGTGTTTCACTCACCTTGATCCAACAGTGTGATGACGCCTCCTCTGGGCTCAGACACACTCCGACTCAGCAGAACGCTGAAACTGGACCGGACCTGCCTCACTCACACTGTTTCTGACCATCCCATAATACCCCAGAGACGTTGGTCAGAGCGTCAGCGGCAGGTTAGCCAGTAGAGGTCACATGACCTGCAGAAACTAGAGGATTCATCACATCACACGTTTGTTTGTAGCGGCTGAGCTGAGCTGAAGTGGACCACAGTGAGTCTGTGCATCATCCATTCATCTGGGACCACCCACAAACACTCACTGGCTCATTTCACCACTTCATCCTTTCATTAATGAATGATTGTCATGAACGCCACATTTAGTTCTGATGATCTCACCAAAAACAGGAAAATGAACCCACCAAAACATGAAGATACACAGAACATTTGCTCCTGGAACCAGAGGCTGGGCCTGTTTTTCATATTTCCAGCCAACGGCTCCACTTAGTGACACCAACAAAACCCTTTTGAGAACTTTGTGACTTCCTGTCTACATCTGCTCAGGGAGCAGCAACAAATCTGGTGACTCTTTCTGCTGTTGGTGGAGACAAACATCAACGTATGAAGCTGAATTAGAGCCGGAGCCGTTATCATTTTCTCCCTCTGACACGTTTCTCTTTTAGTCCATTTAGATGACAAATGTAGTCCAGTTAAAGTCTTCTATAAACAGTTCCGTGTGTTTGGGTTGGTGTTCCTGTGTTCCTGTCACTTGTTTTAGGCTTCATAATGGAGCAGAAGTTTAGAAACATGACAAGAAGCTTAAAAAGCAACATAACCAGGAACACTTCCAGAGAGCCTCTTTTGGGTCATTTTGCTGCTCTCCAGGCTGGATACAGGAGGAGGTCGGCCGTAGGGCCAGCAGGTCCAGCCCACATAGCAGGAATCTTCTTGATTTAGAGTCATATTCTAGCATGAGACTCAGCAGGACAAACAGGATTTAGCTGTATTTATAGAAAGGATTTACCTTATTTTCGCGACAATAAGGCGCAGGCATGGTAAAACATACCGCTACGCTAGCTTAAAACATGCATGCTAGCGTGTATTTAGCAATGTACTCACGTACATCATATTCTGTATCTGAAATGAATCCCAAATGGCTTTTGCGAATGTTGAAAAGCATTTATAGATTTTGGAACTGGGTGCACACATAAGGCGCACGCATTTTAAGGCGCAGGCATGGTAAAACATACCGCTACACTAGCTTAAAACATGCATGCTAGCATGTATTTAGCAATGTACTCACGTACATCATCTTCTGTATCTGAAATGAATCCCAAATGGCTTTTGCGAATGTTGAAAAGCATTTATAGATTTTGGAACTCAGTGCACACATAAGGCGCACGCATTTTAAGGTGCAGGCATGGTAAAACATACCGCTACACTAGCTTAAAACATGCATCCTAGCATGTATTTAGCAATGCACTCACGTACATCATATTCTGTATCTGAAATGAATCCCAAATGGCTTTTGCGAACGTTGAAAAGCATTTATAGATTTTGGAACTGGGTGCACACATAAAGCGCACGCATTTTAAGGCGCAGGCATGGTAAAACATACCGCTACACTAGCTTAAAACATGCATGCTAGCATATATTTAGCAATGTACTCACGTACATCATATTCTGTATCTGAAATGAATCCCAAATGGCTTTTGCGAATGTTGAAAAGCATTTATAGATTTTGGAACTGGGTGCACACATAAGCGCACGCATTTTAAGGCGCAGGCATGGTAAAACATACCGCTACACTAGCTTAAAACATGCATGCTAGCATGTATTTAGCAATGCACTCACGTACATCATATTTTGTATCTGAAATGAATCCCAAATGGCTTTTGCGAACGTTGAAAAGCATTTATAGATTTTGGAACTGGGTGCACACATAAAGCGCACGCATTTTAAGGCGCAGGCATGGTAAAACATAACGCTACACTAGCTTAAAACATGCATCCTAGCATATATTTAGCAATGCACTCACGTACATCATATCTGTATCTGAAATGAATCCCAAATGGCTTTTGCGAATGTTGAAAAGCATTTATAGATTTTGGAACTGGGTGCACACATAAAGCGCACGCATTTTAAGGCGCAGGCATGGTAAAACATACCGCTACACTAGCTTAAAACATGCATGCTAGCATATATTTAGCAATGTACTCACGTACATCATATTCTGTATCTGAAATGAATCCCAAATGGCTTCTGCAAAAGCCGAAAAGCATTTATAGATTTTGGAACTGGGTGCACACATAAAGCGCACGCATTTTAAGGCGCAGGCATGGTAAAACATATCGCCACACTAGCTTAAAACATGCATGCTAGCATATATTTAGCAATGTACTCACGTACATCATATTTTGTATCTGAAATGAATCCCAAATGGCTTTTGCGAATGTTGAAAAGCATTTATAGATTTTGGAACTCAGTGCACACATAAGGCGCACGCATGAACATCACATGTTAAGACACCTTGTCCAACTCATGATGAGTTTATTAAATCCCAGCTGCACAAAGAAAAGGAGCTTCCATTAAAGATCAGAGCAACGATGTTGGAGGATTTTCTGATGGAAAGATGAATCAAATCCATCCAATTCTCAGGCTGATACAGTTTCCATGTTCCTCTCAGACTGTTGCCATCAACAAACTCCCTTTGTCTGGTGTGACGCTCTAATAACGCTGCCAGATGGAACTAAAATGGCTGCCCAGCCCTCCTGATCTGGGAGGTTGAACCCTCCAACATGGAGCTGCTTCAGATCAAAGCTCAGTTTTCCTACCAGGAGAAAAGAATTAAAACACGGACGAGGAATCATCAACACTCACAACGAGCAATTACAGCCTGATCAGCAACGAGGGAAACAGCAACTTTGGATTCTGAGTCAGATTTAAGAACTTTCTGATTTTAGATTTTATTGGTCCATTTTTCCAGAATAAAGATCAAAGAACCGTCTCAGAATCATGAAAGCAAAACTGAGAGAAGAATCAAGTTTATTAGGAAAGAAAAGCTGGAATAAAGACGTGAGTGAAGGAAACAGGAAGCAGATTCCAGGTTTACAAGGGTGACACGGTTCAGTCAGGATCAATGAGGACTGTCCAGGTGAGGACAGTGTCCATCAGACCAGAGACAGCTGTTGGGAGCATCAGTGAGTCTCTGGGGGACGGTGAGACGGTCTCACCTGTTGACAGGTGGGTGAGCTGTGACGTCTCTGCTTTACTCACCTCTGTCTCTGTCTCTGTCTCTGTCTCTGTCCCCTCAGGTGTCCACATGCTCCAGTTCATGTACGGCTGTGAGTGGGACGATGAGACTGGAGAGAAGAATGGATTTTATCAGTTTGGTTATGATGGAGCAGATTTTATCTCACTTAAACTGAAGGAAGGAATCTGGGTCGCTGCCAAACGAGAGGCTGAGATCACCAAACACAAGTGGGATCAGGATGAAGCTGAGATAGAACGAAGAAGTCCTACCTTAACCAGGTTGCATCGAGTGGCTGCAGAAGTATGTGAACTATGGGAAGAGCTCACTGATGAGAACAGGTAGAGTCACATGACCTGTGGCAGCATGACATCACACACCTGCAGGACACCTGTGTCATCCCCCCACCCCCCCCCCCAAACTGTCTCTCTGCCCCCACCCCCACTCCTCCCCCCTCTTCCTCCCTCCCTTTACTCTCACTTTTCTTCACCTGTTTTCCTACTGCCCCCCCCGACCCTCTCTCCCCCCATTCTTCCCCCCCCACCTGTCTCTCTCTCTCTCCTCACCCACCTGCCCCCCACCCCCCTCCTCCCACCCTTGTCCCCCTCTCTCTTCCCTTCCCCCTCTCCCCATGTTCCCCCTCTTCTTTACTCTCACTTCTCTTCACCTGTTTTCCAACTGCCTCTCTCCCCTCCCTCTCCCCTCTTCTCCTTCTCCCCCCTCTGGTGTTCCCACCCTGTCTCTCTCTCTGTCTCTCACCCACCTGCCCCCCCCCCTACCACCCTGTCTCCCCCACCTCCACCCCTCCCTCTCTCTTTCCTTCACCTTCACCCCATTTCTTCCCTTCTTCTTCCCTCTGCTTTACTGCCTCACTTCTCTTCACCTGTTTTCCTACTGCCCCCTCCACCCTCTCCCCCTCTCCACCCACTCCCCCCCTCCTCCCACCCTGTCTCTCTGTCTCTCACCCACCTGCCTCCCCCCTCCTACCCTGTCTCCCCATCACCCCCTTCTGGTCCTCCCTCTCCCCCCCCCCTCCCCTCCACCTGTCTCCCCCTGTCCTACCTCTCCCACCCCTCTCCCCCCCCCCCTCTCTCTCTCACCCTGCCCCCCTCCCCCCCCCCCCCTCCCCCCCCCCCCCTCTCCCCATCGCCCCCCTCTGGTCCTCCCTCTCATCCTCTCTCTGTCCCCCCAGAGCTGCCGTCAGTGTCTCTGCTCCAGAAGACCCCCTCCTCTCCTGTCAGCTGCCACGCTACAGGCTTCTACCCCGACAGAGCCACACTGTCCTGGAGGAAAGGTGAAGAGGAGCTCCATGAGGACGTGGACCACGGAGAGATGCTCCTCAACCCTGACGGAACCTTCCAGATGAGTGTTGACCTGAAAGTGTCCTCAGTCCCACCTGAAGACTGGAGCAGCTACAAGTGTGTGTTTCAGCTGTCTGGAGCGAAGGAAATCACCACAACACTGGACAAAAACCAGATCAGGACCAACTGGGGGAAGCCTGGTGGGGAGAAGCACACTCTGATTTTACTGTCTGAGGAATATTTCTTCTTTTCTTTAGTCAACAGGATCTAATTACAGGACATGAGCAGGAATAGCAAATGTTCAAACAAGCAAACGTCCAAAGATGTCAGCTCTCCTCACACTTAAATAATTCAGACAGATGAACAGATTTGGAGATGATCTTCTTTAGTCTTTGTCATCTGTGCTGGTTTTGATGGTTTTGCTTGTTTCCTCTCCAGCAGAGGATCCCAGTAACACGGCCGTCATCGCTGCTGTTGCAGTTGTTGTTCTGGCTCTCGTTCTCGTCGCCGCCGTCGTTGGTTTCCTCCTTTACAGGAAGGAGAAAGGTGAGAGATGGAGATGGAAGCAGAGCTTTAATCCTTCACTCTGCTTTTGCTTTAGTCTAAATGACAAAAGAAGAAGAAAACGTTGATAAAATCTCTGTCAAAGATCTAAAGCAGCAAAGCTAATCGACTTTCTTCTCAGTTGCAGGCAAATGTACCAAACGTGAGTAAAAGTTGAATCACATTTGGATTTTCTCTGGTGTTTGCTGAACTTCTCTTGCAGTAATTGTGTGTAACTGTGGTTTCTGCTCTAAGAATCTTTGTTCTGACCTTACAGCTGAAGGTCACTCTGAGGTCAAGGAGCCACTGAAGCCAAATCCAAACTAAAGGAGAACCGTCAGCATGAAGAGGGTGAGTAGCTTCATGTTAGAGCAGCTTTATACTTGTTTTTGATTCATTGAGCTGCTCCTCTGGTGAAACTGGATCAACAATGAATATTCTGGTTTAATGTGTTTGATTATTTGGTCTTTTTCTTTTCAGGATGCTCTGGAACGAGGAGTGTTCTCCTGGAATAAATGCAACAGCTTATTAACCATTAGACACGTTAGAGGTTGTAATTATCAGATCTTTGCTGTTATTCAGTATAAAACTGTGGTGTTTGCTCTGATTTTTAGTTTTCATTTAGAATCAACTGATTTAAACCAGAAAGAACCAGAAATCATCACTCTTGTCATCATTTGGGTTTAAACATGAGCGTGACCTTTAATAATGGGGGTGTTGGGTCTTTATTTAGCTTTTAGTCAAAAATGTATCTCTGGATGATGTGTTCACATTAACTGTTGTGTAAACTCATAATTTAAGGGCAGATTTAAAGGGTTTGTTTAAAAGATGATTTCCTGATTGTGTTGTAGAGATGAAAGTTGAAGTTGGAAACAAATTTAAGATGTTTGCAGGAGTTTTCTGCTGCTTTAGATTTAGATTAATGCTGATTTTTGCTTTTCAATAAAATCCCCAACCCTGTTTTGGTGTGTTTTTTGATTCCTTTCAGGTTGTGATGCTCCTGATCTGTCAAGTTTTATTTTAGTTTAATTTAGCCTTTAAACAGTGAAGATGCTCCTCATCTAGACAGCCTGGTTCATGTTTTATGGTCCAAATCAGAAGGTCTCTGTCATTAAATCAGATGTGTAAAAATCAGTTTGTAAAAAGACCAACTGAAATTGTTCCTAATTAAACTAAAGACCAGAAAGACTTTGTGTAAATGAGCTGTTATTGTAGGTACATTGTTATAATCCATCTATAATCTCTCTCTGGAGTCCAAGGTTGATCCTTCTCTTCTCTATCAGCTGTTTCTCTCCAACATTGTTGGTTCTTTTCAGCAGAGTTCTGAGACTGGTCCCATAATGAGACTGAAATAAGCTGTGCTACATTTCAACAGCAGCTAATTTGGTTTTTCTCTCTTTGGTTTTCTTTATATTGAAACATTTGCAGATATTTTAGTGAAACAATGAACCAGCTGTGATGGAATTATTAAAATAAAGTCATATTCTAAACATGATGATGCAGATTTTTAGACTTTTCATCTATTTCACTGATGCTCAAAGTGTCATATCATCATGTATTAGATTGTTAAACTAACATTCACACCCAGTTATTACTGGTTGCCTGTTACACTCCTGTTTCTACCTCAACTCCACCTCACATGGGTTCAACATCTGAACTTCAGCAGAACACCAAAGTGTGAACGACGTCATATATAGAATATATCAGCATAAAGCATCAACATCTGTACGTTGTACTGGGCCACATTTGAGCAGGACGTGTCTTCAGAATTTAGCCACCCTAAAGACACTTCTAACATTTATGTTCTTTTATTTATTTAATAGAAAAAAAGATTTTAACAAATGACCATTTTATTTTAGGATTTATTCAAAGCTTCGCCACAATTCTGGTACATTTGAGAGAAAATGTATAAAACAGGCTGCATGAGAGCAACAGTCGCTCAGAACATCTCCTTTTTGTAGAGGTGGATCAACTGTGACACGTCGTCCTGGCAGACTTTGATCCAGCCGTCCTCCATCATGTGGTACACTGGAAACACACACACACACACACACACACACACACACACACACACAACCTCTATTCAGTTCACTCCAGATTTACTCACATATTTGTCAAAAAGGGTTCTAATCCCTATCGAACATCCATCCAGAACCAGACTGGTTTTATCAGTCTGGATGTTTCTTCTGCATTCAGATATTAAATTATGAATTGAGACTTTTAACAGAGTCCGATTCAAGTTTTCAATGTAAAATGAGTTTTGAATCCAGATACAAGCTGTAAAAGGCAGAAATGATTATTCCAGAATAGGAGGCTTGTTTCTGGGAGAACTCACTATTGACCACTCCTCCAGAGTACGCGTCCCTGTGTGTGGCGTAGACGATGCCCCGACGGCCCAGATCGTACGCCTCCTCCACTGTCATGTCCTCTCGGAGGCCGCTGTCCACCACGGCGTAGGCATAA